>NW_005871119.1:1179743-1272669 GCF_000147115.1 Myotis lucifugus | reverse complement strand
CCAGATATAATTTCCAAAATTATGCTTTATTTCTTCTCTAAGCCCCAGACTTAAATATTCAGCTACCTATATGACATCTTTTGACATGATCAAGCTAGCATTCTTTTTTTTTAAAGTAGAATTTCACTTTATTTTAGTCTTCTTAACCCCCTCCCTCTCATTGTATGAATTTGGAACATGAATGAGCTGGGGGATGGCCATACCAATCAAGGCTACCAATTCTCTTCACGCTCTGCCCAAAGGCACAAAATATGGGGAAAATTATACCCACTATGTTCAAATCTGTGACCTTTGCTAATTCTGCCACCCAAAGGATATAACTTTTCTTAATTAATATTAAGTGATGGATGCTAATTAAGTAGATGTTGAGAGTTCTTTCACAAGGTTTATGAATCAAATCACCATGATGTACACATTAAATATCTTACAATTTTATAGATCTATTATGTCTCAATAAAACTAAAAAAATAAAAATTGAAAAACTAAAAATTAAAAAAAATTAACATTCCAATGCAATGTAAGTCAGTGAAGGATTTCAAAACTTTACTATCATGAATTCTCTGGTGATCTTCAAACTAGCATTCTTGACTATCTTTTACGCCAATCTGTCCTCCACCAAATTCAATTTCTTCTCCAGTATTCCCTTATCAGTAAATGGAACCACTATCACTTTGCTAAAGACCAAAATTGAGAGATTACCAAGGACTTCTTACTTTTCCTTATCCCACAATCTAATCTGTCAGCAAGTCTTACTGACTCTACCTCCCAATTATATGTTGAAGCTATTCATTTCTCTGTGTCCCTCCATTGTCACCTCTCAGGTTCAAGCCATCCTTATCTCTTACCTAAACTACGGATGCTCCCTGGCGTATGATGGGAATATTTTATGATAAACCCATCATAAACTGAAAAAAATTGTAAATTGAAAATGCATTTAATACACCTAACCTACAAAACATCATAGCTTAGCCTAAACTACCTTAAAAGTGCTCAGAACGCTTATGTTAACCTATAGTTGGGCAAAGTCACCTCACTAATACTGCCCAGCATCACTAGATAGTATCATACCACTTATGACTAGCCTGAGAAATGATCAAAATTTTAAATTCTAAGTATGGTTTCCACTGAATGCATATTTCTCTTGTACCATGGCGAAGTCGATAAATTATAACTTGAATCAGCATAAATCAAGGACCATCCCTGATTCCTTTCTTGCCCTTTCATAATCCATTCTACACAGCCTCCAGAGCGGTCTTTTCAAAACATCAGAGCATTTGCCCTTTTTAAAAACCCTTCATTGACTTTTCAACGTATTTAGATGAAAACCTAAGCTCCTTATGTGGTGGCCCTACAACATCTGGCTCATGCCCGCCTCTCCATCAGTATCTATCTCATACCACTTTCCCTTATTCTCCACATTCCAGACACAGGCCTTTCTTCACACCCTAGTCGGCTTGGATCTCCTTTCACTGTTGAACTCTTAGATCCTAATCGCCCATTCTTTTACCATAACTTCTTGTCCTTCGAGTCCCTCACTCTGTTACTTCAATCACTCCATATTGTGTTCTCTCAGCCCCTGACTCTCTCCTGATCCACAAAGTTCCTTTCTATCCAGCCAAGACAATAGGACATCATCACATACAATGGTCAGCATATCAAAGCACACATTCTGAGATAAAACCAGATGTGCAAGAGACTTCTAGAAGTTAATTAATCCATTTCCTCTCCTCCAGCTATGCTGAACTTAGGGCAATTACATTAGGATTTGTGTCTCATATTCTTCATCCTTCATGTACTAGTACCTCTGCGACTTTCCTGTGCAAAATGTCCATATTCTACATCTTGAACCTCTATTCTGAAGGGACCGCTGAGTCTCTCTTGCTCTGCAATGCATTGATAGGAAAACAGGAAGAGATATGGTTAACTCTATTAGGTTATGTTTTGCTTGAGCTGCAAGGCTAAGGTTGGTTCTGATATAGGTGTGGAGCTTGAATTTATCTGTTTTTGTTGCTTTCTATAGTAATTGGTGTCCTTGAAAAAGTTTGCAAATAACTGGGTTTGGGTTTGTGCTTCTATCATGTAGACTCTTCTCTTTTTCTTTGTGTCCTAGGAAGAATTTAAGGCTGAGTAGCTTTTATAACTGAAATCAGAATTTGTGGGTGTATAAACATTAACAATGAATCAAAAAGATGATGGCCTATAAAGTGATGAATAGACTTTTATGTAATTTTTCTCAAAAAGTACACATCAAAAATCATATAATTATTAAATTCAGCTTTAACTAAGTAGAGAACAAATATCTTCAAATTATTTTGACTCAAATAATAGAAATATGAATATGTGAATGGAATTAATAAAGAGCAAGAGCTGAACCCTGGGTAATTTTGTGGAGCTAGGTTAATTTTGTAAAGCTGATTGCAAGTGATTAGAAACTTTAAATTTCTTCAGAAAACATTCTTGGAGTAAGAGCATTTCCATTAGTATTGACAAGAGAAATGGAGACACAGGGTATACAGCAGGAAGGGAGACAGAAATTATTCCTAGGGAACGTGAGGTCAAACCAGGCAGTTCAGAAAAAGCTCAAGAAGAGGAGTGCACCCAGAGGTGGGGACACGTATACAAGACTGCGGTTGGCATTCGATGGAGGTGATTGGGACGCACAGGCAGGAATTTGAAGGTCAGGCTGGAGGTCGCTGAGACGTCCTCGAGCACATGTGACCCGTTATATATGACCCTACCGGACACTTCCATTCTCTTTCCCAGACCCCACCTCCATGAGCAGTTAATTTGTATTGCACAACCCAGTCTTGTGGCTTAGACAGAAACACTTCGTTTCTTAGAAATTACCAAAAATATTTATAGCTTGACTAAGCTAATTTAAACCACACAGCACCCGCATGCCATGCCTCCTGCTCTCTGGGCTGCAGCTGTGGGCAGGCTGCCCGCCTCTGAGCCAGCGGTGGCTCGTGCTCCGCTCGTGAGGACTCCTGCATAGGTTACACACGACCTCCCTGCTCACTGGGTCACTGTCTAGTGTGGATGCGACCGTTTCCTGTCACGTTTTCTTCCGAACCTAAACTCTCCAGGCATCCGCGCCTTGAGCAAGCTCATCTCAGAGTTGAGGTACTTCGCGTCCAGATCCAATCAAATATTTTACAAATCGCTTCCTAATCCAGGAAAAGCTGACTCTTACCCTTAGGTAGACCTAAAATGTATCCTGAAAAACAACAAACAAAAGCAAACTAAATGAAACAGTTGGAAAAAGATTTCCTTTGTTCTGCCAAGAAGACTCACTGTTTGCCCCAGGGAGCAGCCGGGCCCTGAGGAAGGCAGCCGCCGGCCCTGGGCAGCTGGGCCAGACCTGCCGCTCTGAGTGGCTTCTACTGCCTCAGGGAGCAGTCACTGTTATCAGCTTCTTTAACATCAGAGATGCACCAAGTCTCCAGAGAATATGACGTTGATCAACTCTAGGTAAACTGGACAGACACTTATTTTTCTGTTTAAAGTAGCAGTGCTTCCTCTGGAAACATCGTTCTGTCATAAATTGGAAATCACATGCAAGAGAAATATTTTTTTTCTCCAAAATGTACGTGAAGAAAAGGAAAAGGGAGGAGAGGACGGGAAAGGGGCTGCTAAGAAATGAAGAGAGACCACCGGCTGCGTTTGTTCTAAAAACTTTTTTTTTTCTTCAGTCTTCACCCAAGGATATTTTTCCATTGATTTTTAGGGAAAGTGGAAGAGAGAGGGAAAGAGAGAGAAATATCGATGTGAGAGAAACACATCGATTGGTTGCCTCCTGCACGTGCCCTGACCAGGGCCTGGGTCAGGGAGGAGCCTACAACCAAGGTACCGTGCCCTCGACCAGACCCTTTGGTCCACAGGCTGACACTCTATCCACTGAGCCAAACCCGCTAGGGTTCTGGAAACTTCTCTAGGCCGACACTGATTTCATTCTGCATTGGATACACATCTGCCTCCTGATACAAGCTGGGAGCAAAGTCACAGACTCTGGTATTGTCATCACCACAAAGCCATGCCCGGGAGAGGCCTGGCAGCTTCACCCACCAGAGGGCCGCTGTTTTATTTTCCTCTTATTGTTTATACATTAAGCTCCGGGGAAGCCAGCAAGGAGTTCCTACCAAGCAAGGGTGTGATTCATGAAACCCATGAGGAAGGGCCCTCCCCACAAGTGAGCCCCACGGCTGAGACTGGGCGGCAAGCAGCCTGAAACCAGTCACACACACAAGACATTATGGTACGAAAGATGATTCACCAGGTCCCAGGAGAGTACGTGAGCATGACTGGCTGGCACACCCAGGGAAACTCAGTCCCAAAGGGCAGAGCTGAGGGGCCTGCCTCCCACCTGCCTCCCTGGCCCTGGGGCTGAGGAGCTGGAGGGGGAGATGCTGTAAGGGAGGAGCTGGCCGAGGGAGCGCTCCTTTTGGGCTGGTAGCACTGCAGTGGCTGCTTGTTTTCAGTTAGGATCTTTGTGGCCAACGGATACATCTGCTCGAAATGCTCTCCAGGGTGTGATGTGAAATGATTTATCCAGAAGGCTGCACAGCTGACATCCGATAAAACATTTGGAATCAGTTTAGTCGTGCGTTACCTAGAAGCAGCATTCCCTCCCCACTGCTGAGTTTAAGCCGTCCCTGCCGTTTCAGGCGCTCTGCGGAAATCTGTTTCTCATAGGCTGTCTCTGTCCTGGAAAGAGCATGTGCCCCTCTTCCCCCAATCGTGGATTTGAAGTGTATGAATCACCCGTTCTTCTACCTCCCTCTGTGTAAGCACACACGCAGACGCACACACACTCCTATCTCTTTTAAGAAAAACATTTCAGAGCAGAAGAAGGAATTCATGGACGTGATAACGATGAGCTTCCCAGGCCGGGGAAGCGGAGGGAGGGTGCCTGCCAGTAGCTCACAAGCAGCGGCTGCCTGACTCCTGCAAAAGCCGCAGAGGGATCATCGGGTCCCTCAGCCGCCCTTTAGAACAGAGACAGAAACCGTGAGATTGTAAATGTCCCCACAGAACCCCCGTGTTACTGGGTCCGAGGCTTACCCTGCCGCTCACCATGCTGGGGTGTGAACAAGCTGACATGCCCGACAGCTAAAACCTAACAGGAAACAGTCAATACACACACATGTAGTTCAATTCAGTCTATGCTTGAACATTAAAGTAAGAAACTTATTTTAAAACTAGAGGCCCAGTGCACAAAATGCATGCACAGGAGGAGGGGATGATCAGCCGGGCCTGCACCCTCTCACAATCCAGGACCGCTAGCTGATCATCCCTAACTGCTAGCCTGCCTGATTGCCCCTAACCACTCTGTCTGCCTGCCTGATTGCCCCTAACAACTCTGACTGCCTGCCTCATCGCCCCTAACTGCCTCTGCCTCTGCCCCCACCGCTGCGGCTTTGTCCAGAATGACATCTGGAAGGTGGTTTGGATGTCTAATCTAATTAGCATATTACACTTTTATTATTATAGATGTTTTTTGATGCAATTTAAAAGCAAAATCAGTATGTGGATGTTAATATCCTTATCTCAACTATAGATTTCAAAACAATTTCAAGAAAGAAAGAACCAAGTTTAAGCAGAACCCAGGAAGAGTTCCAGGGTTCCAGGGGCTCAGGGGCTCTGCTCACAGCGCTGGCGATTATAACCCACAGTCACAAGGACACCACATCTTTCACTTCGCCCACCTGGCTTGGTTTTGCGTTGTGACGATGCTACTACTTACCTGAGTTTTCACCTCGCCTGGGATTACTGAGCCAGAGAATTGGAGGCTATAGCAAGGGGGCCAGGAAAGATGCCTAGGACGCTATCCCGTTTGTAGCAGTGCTCATAAATGCCTCCGAGTGCAGATAGGGTCGGCAAGCCTTGTTTTGTCTGAGTCACCTCCTCCCCCAAACGTGGCTCAGCAGGAGCATCTGACTGCACAGGCTTCTGTGGCCCGCCCCTAAGGTGAGCAGACAGGCGGGACCCCAGAACTGGGCAAAGCCTCTGGCTGTCTATGCCCAAGGCAGCAGACCTGAATACTTACCACCTTGGAGAGTCCAAACCACGTGGGTTGCTTGGTCCCTTGAGTTTCCAGGGTTTTCTATCAAGGCCTTTTGCCAAAACCATGCGTTGTGAGATTACTGGGCTCTACCCGTGAATGTAGCCAGAAGTCTCCCCTTGGCATTGTCGGGGATTGGCATTAAGCCACTGGGGAAGAAAGTGGTTCTTTGTGGGAAGTCCTAACATCCCACATCATACAGCATGTCAGTGGTCAGAGCATCTTCTTAAACCACATCATCGATGCTTTCGGCCTCAGTTAGCACCAGGAAAACCACCTGCAGTCCTCAGGGCCACGGGAGAGCTTTAGCCCACCTGGGTTCTACCGTGTGGCTCACCCTTGGAAGTATTGCTGAAACACCTGTCCTCTCACACACTCAGTGTGGGACTTGCCACGGGGAGGGCGGGGGGGGGCGGATTGTGTTCTGAAAAGCCAAGCCATCATTGGCAACCTAGTGTATGTCAGTATATCCTGGTGAATGCAAACCGCTGTTGTGTAGCACTTACCGTATTACTTTGTGAACTCCCTGCATGACACATGGATTGCAAGGTCATCTATAGAATGTAACTGCCTCTGGTGACAGGGGTGATGTCCTACACTGGCTCTGTCCTACAAATGGGACTGTTGATTGTCAACATATCCTGGGTGCGCCCTACCCGGTTTGGCTCAGTGGATAGAGTGTTGGCCGGTGGACTGAAGGGTCACGAGTTCACTTTTGGTCAAGGGCGTGTACCTCAGTTGCAGACTCCATCCCCACCCCCACCCCCCAAAATCAATGGGGAAAAAAATGTCCTCAGGTGAGGATCAGCAACAACAAACAAACAAACAAACAAAAACACAAAAACATATTCCGGGTGGCAATTGGTAGTCACTGGCTAACGTAAAATTACCTGGTGGGAGGTATCTTAATGAAGGCCAGCCCACTCCCTGCTGGGTTACTGAAATTTTCACTCAGTGCTCAGGACAAAGTTTGATTGATTCCCTGTTGATGTGCAGAATGCACACAGAATGCAAGTTTTCTCTTTGATTAGAGCATGCAGTGATTATGGAGCCTGGCACTATATACTCCGTCATGCAGGTCTTTTTTGAAAGCATCCCAAGATGCTTCATAGGCAAGAGTCATGAAGCCAAGATTCAGAGTCAGATATAAAACTAGACACGACATGGAGCCGTATTCCTTCTCTAATAAGAAATATCTGCAGATCTCTCCTATGGTGATGGGAAGTAGTTTGGGTTCCGATGAGGGCAGTGAATAATACTGGCTGTCCCCTCGGGGGTCTAGGGCTCCTGGTCAAGGCTGGGCTGTGCTTTCTACAGAGGAATCAGGGGAACTTAATAGCTTTGATGGCAACGTACTGAGATAGGAATAGGTGTACATCAGGTTCTTATTGGGAGGCTGTAGCACTAGTCATGGAGGCGCGTGGTGGGCGGCGAGCTGACTGCAGTTCAACCCAACCACCGGGTTCAGCATCTTCGCACTCACTGCCAGTCCGTGCGCCCCCTGCCCGGCTCCTGCTGCCATCGCTTCCCGCCGTCAGGCAGCACTTGCTCAGTCTGCTAAACTAAATTGAGTCATCTTCCTGTTAAATTAGTGCTTAAACCTTCTGTGAGTTGAAACCCCGGCCTTTATAGCCATTACTGTCATTGCTCAACGATAACCATTGTGATGTTTGGGAGCACTTGGAATCATGTTCTAATGGGAAAATCTGTAGGAAATAAATGCCAGATTTAAAAGTTATAAGGGCAACTGAGCAAGTGCATGTGTCACTAAAACTATTATTCACAGTGGCTTCGGGTTTATTATTCCAAGTGTTCTGTCTAATGAAGAGCACACATTTAAATGCTCCTGCACTAACCCAGGACTTGGAAGCACTGTTTGGATTCGGTAACCAATGGAAACAGGCCTCTCCTCGGTGTGGAACTGACTACTGAATAGATTTTTAAACGTGTTCTGTGTAAAGCCAGGCGTTTGGAGTATCTCCAGAATTCAAGCCCGGTCCTAAGGGAGCATTGGAGTGTGTGCCAGGGCCTGGCCTTTCTGACATTCAGATGGGGGCTGAGTACAGCCGTCCGTGGACACGGGAGCATGGAGTTGGGGCCCCTGCAGGGCCATGGAGTTAGTTCCACACAAAACGTTCTCCTCTAGGATGGGATGGAAAGGCAGGGACTCGGATATGACAACCAGCATTTACTCACATGACCACTCACAATGAATGGGAACTCAGAACTCAGCCTGTAGCCTAGTCCAGTACCTGGGGGGCCGGGATGGAGCGGAAGAGAAGGTAACTTGCCTTTGACTCTCTTGGAAAGGGAACAAGAGAGCTACTTGGTCAGGGGAATGTTTAAGCCCAAATCCGTCAATGTATTGACATAGCTTTGTTGGGGAATTGCATTGAGATTATTTTAAAAGTTCTTTTTTGTTCAAAGAAAAAAGCAAGGACGGTGTCCATAAAGCACATTGACTTTGGTCACCACATGTGGCTTGATTCCTTCTAAGTACAACCTTAACGATTCTTGGTAAATCAGTATTTTAGTTCTATAGGAAGGAGTATAGTACTTTGCAGTCGCTTCCTAATGGGGAAGGAGGTTAACTTGGGGATTCCTCAGGAAGGTGCCTGTTTCTCCTTGTCCATCGACCTTGCTCAGATTCCACCACCTGATTCTCCAGCCCCTCACCCCGAAACCCTCTGTGAGCTCGTCTGTCCCGCTCCCCGAGCCCTTTGGCCAGGCTCTGCCTTTACCTGCCTCTGAACCCCACACGTAGGGCTGGTGATGTCCCACTGCCAGGAGGGGCCCATGGGCTCGAGTCCCGCTGCCACCAAACCCTCCCGTCTGCCTAACCCCCAGGTTGCTCATTTCTCCAAGTTGGCCTTGTCAGGATTGGGTCTTTGCCCAGCTTTCCCTTTAATTTTTGCGTTAGTTGCCCTGTCCAGTAGACTCTTCCCCCTCAAAGACAGGCAGCTACATCCTGAGCATGAGTTACTAGAGAGGGAGCCCTGACGTTGGCACCCCGCCCCACGTCCTCTCATCCAAACGTGGGCAGATCACCTGGGACCGTGGCTCCCTTTGCTGGCTCCAGGAGCTCAGGTTCCCAGTCTGTGCCCCTCTTTCCTCACTGAGCTGGAGGACTGTGGCCATCCCACGTGCATTTTTCTTTTAAGTTTTGTATTTTAAAGTTATAGACTCATAGATGCACGAGTCCCAGGAGCCTTCAATCAATTTCCACAAATGGTGATGTCAAAAGTATAGCTGTCGTACATCACAATTACAGGACACTCTATAGCGATATAGCACTGTCAACACCAGAAAATTGACTTTAGTATATTAGGGTCACCTAGACCACAGACCTTACGCAGTTTCACCCCTTTTTAAACCTCCTTCGTTTGTGTATGGTGTGCAGAGTTCTGGCAGTCTCACACCGTGTGTAAATTTGTGTGTCAAGCTCCACAATCAAGATACAGGACTGTGCCATCACCACCGCTGAAGAGCTTCATGCTCCGTGTCCGAGCCACCTCTCACCCAGCGCAGTCTGCTCTCCATCTCGATACTCGTGTCATTTTCAGAATGTTATACAAATTAAGTCATAAAGTACGCAATCTTTTCATTAAGCATAATACCCTTGAGGTCAACCCAGCTTGTTGCTTGCATCAGTGGTGCTTCCTTTTACTGACGAGCAGAATTCCACTGTCCCATGTGCCAGGTGTTCGGCCGAATGAGGATGGGAGGGACTATTGCCGCGCCTTGGAGACAAGCCCCGCAGTCCTCTGGCTCAGTGAGTCAGTAGTGGCTCAGACAGAACCATTCTCCCTGAGCGTAGGACAGTGGGTTAGAGGAGAGTTAAGTTACTTGCAGCATTTTGCTATTACACTTAAAGCTACTACGAACATTTGTATCCAGGTTTTGGGTGAACTTGAGTTTTCATGTCTCTCAGATAAATGCCCAAGAGTGCCGTTGCTGGGTGATATGGTAAAAGCATGTTTAGTTTTACGTGAAACTGCCAAACTATTTTGCAGAGTGGCTGTACATTTCACGTTCCCACATTCATTTTAGCTGCTCTAGTTGGTGTAAAATGATACCTCACTGTGGTTTTAATCAGTATTTTTCTAATGATTTATGATGTGCTTATTTGCCATCCATACCTCCTCTATGGTGAAATATCAGTTAATATATTTTGCCCATTTTATAGTGTTTTTTTTTTTATAAATGTTCTTTATAGTCTGTAGCTTGTCTTTCATTCTGTTAGCAGGGTTTTTCATAGTAAATCTATTGATTTCTTTTATGGATTTTGTTGTCATGTCTAAGAACTTTGCAGTATAGAAACTAAGCACATATTTATATGTGTTTGAATCTGCATAAAGAACTGAAAGCGTGGGGAACTGTGGGACCAGGAGGATGTGGGCAGGGTAGGAGGTATGCCTTTTCATCTTTTCATATTAAGTTGTTAACTATGTGAATAATTAATTTAAAAAGTAGAGCATGGGCTTTGAGTCAGATCAGAGTTTCAATACAGGCTCCATAGATTGGTTGTTGGAGTTTGAAAAAGTTATTTGTTACTTCAGTTTCCTCATCCATAAAATTAAATGTAAAAATAGACAAAATACCCCAGGACTTTTAATGAAGATTAAATGAGATAATGTATGTGAAAATACTCAATTTAAGAAATAATGAATCAATTATAGGATTGAATTAAAATCATGAACCAAAGCAAAATTTATATTTTAATATAAAACAGCTTAAATATTTCCTATTGCTTCACGGTCGTCTTTGGTGACATACTGCTCAGTTTTTCTCGGCATGTGACATTCTGCTGGGGAGCTATAGTGGCTGCATTTGTGATCTCTGCTTCTCCAATAAATGCTGTTGTGATAAGCATTTCTAATGCTTATAATAAGCTATGTTCTTTACACCAATTAACAATCTCTGAAATTATCATTAGCTAGGAATTATTAGTCTTTTTATTTTGTTTTGTTAATCCTTACCCAAGGGTATTTTTCCATTGATTTTTGGAGAGAGTGGAAAGGAGAGGGAGAGACAGAAACATTGATGTGAGAGAGAGACATCGACTGGTTGCTTCCCACACGGCCCCAGACAGGACCAGAGATTGAGCCTGCCCTTGACAGGAATCAAAGTCAGGATCCTTCAGTTCCTGGGCCAACGCTCTATCCACTGACCCAAACCGGCTAGGGCAGGAATTATTAGTCTTAATGTATAGGTGAGAACCGAGGGCTAAGAGAGGTAAAATGACTTGATAGTTTGTCTAATTCCAGAGCTTTTATATCTAACTTTGTTGTCAGTGTGATCCAGAATATTCTCCATGGAACTCCAGTCCCTAGGAATATTACTTAAAAAAAAATTATTGGTCAAATAAATTTAACAGACATTTTTTAAAAGCCCTTCTTCAGAGTTTGCAATGTATATTAGCAAATCAGGTTCTGAGAAGTCCTGTAGTCTTTAACCCAGCATTTTCCAAATTAACCACGGGCTTTCTACACATACTAGAACATTATCAGCCCTGTTCAGAACTGGATTCCTCAGAAAACATTTTAGGGAACCTTGTACTCGGCATATGTCCTGCCCTGTTTGAAAATGCTTGATATTTCTGTACTATCTAATCCTAATACGAGTGATGCCAAAGTGCTCCAGTTTCACAAGAACTCTACAAATAACGTAATGGCATGATAGCATCTTACTGATGAAAGTAATAATCCTATGGCAAACTTGGTGAAATTATAGTCTGCATATTCCTTTGGTTTCTAAAGATAACCCTAGAGGAGTAGCAAGTTTATATCAACAACTCTGAGAGCAAATGATAAACATAAATCTCCTTCCTAATAAGCCTGGTGTCCCTCTTAAATGCTGCACTATTAGCATGTTTAAGATAAAAATGTAAGTTTATTGGAGGAACTCTATTTAACTAATCAAAAAAATGTTAACATACAACCAAAGAATACATCTATTTTTTTATCTGAGTCACTATCTCTAATTCGAGTACTTATTAAAGGCTCTCTTCTTATAGGCTCTTAGAAAATACTATTTTATATTATTTTCTGCCACTCAGCTCAAATGTCAGGAGGAACTACACTTTCTATTCTCTGTCCCGGAGTTCTACCCTCTTATATAGTAACTATTTAAACAAATTCTTGGTGATGAGTGTGATGTTGATGGTAACGGTCTTAGATACATCATTATGGGCATACATCTAACATGAAATCATACTAAATGCCTCTTTTTCTAAAAGTTTTCCTTTTGTAATGTTGGCAAAATGACTCCAATACACTCTTTAATAGTAACAGCATCAGAGCAACGCGCCAGCCCAGGCTGGCCACTGTTATGTTGCTCTTAGAAGGTAAAGGAAAATTATCTTTTCATTCCAGCTTGCTGTTTTTTCTTTTTTTCCATTCTGCTGGGATTAAAAATAAAAGGAATATTAGAGTTATAAAACTCAAATGTTTTGCTGTTTTTGTTGATAAGTGCAATTAGTAATTTGTTTCAAAATTATTTTAAAATCTTTAAATGACTTAAGTCAGTGACATACATAACAAAAAGCGGTTTAAAGATACAATAGTAATAAATTCATTGTCCCTAAAAACTAATTTAAATTAAAATGAAAATAAGTTTTATTTCCTCTACATGTTATGCAAGAAATGAAGAATTGAGAGTTACAATAACTAATACAATATCTTGATTATTTTTAATAGAACCATCTGTGATTTTCCCCTATAGAATACTTAACAAGGGTCTGAACTAAGACATCTAATAGTGTCAGGCATAAATTGTCATGAATTGAACTTAAGATACTTTGATTTTCTTTTAATTATTTTCCATGAGGGTGGATATTACTTCCTCTTTGTCCTAAGCTACTAAAAGTATACAAAAGACACTTTTATAATATTCCATAACATACTGTTTCCCACAACTTTAAGCCTGGGTCATTAGAGTAAGCTAAACTCTGCAGTGGAGCAAAATTTAGCTTGATTAGAAGTTCATGACTTACAAAACAACCCAACTTTATTTTGCCTCTGACTTTTAAGCTTGACTCACAATAAAATGAAACAAAGAAAAATAAATCGATAAACGCATTTTGTGAAACTGTTTAAATGTTTATCCACCTAGCAACTTCAAATGTCTTCATATAGAACACAAAACTGTTACCTTTTCAGTTCTTAAGCTAACAATTGTGATACAGTTCACAACTTAATATTCTAAACTAATGCCATCTGTTGCTATGAATCTGAAAGATAGTGCCTCATTTGGAGACTTTCATTATATTAAAACCAGGCAATTTGGACTTGTGAACTCCCAGTAACCCATAAAAAAGCTCTAATTTCTAATTTGGGAATTAGAAATTAGAATTCACATGTTCTTAAAATGCAAGCCTCAAAATAGTGATTCCTGAGGCTCAAAATTAAAACCAATTTAAAAAATGTTTAATAGAAATCAACCCCAAGCATTCATAAAATTTAACGTATTTTGTTAACTTCCTGCTTTGTTTTTATGTTCTTTACTGACTGATGGTCCATATAGGAAGACCCAGCAATTAATATGTTCATTCGAAAAGGGTTTATTCAAATGTTTATCTACTGCTATAACTATATGGTATATATTGGTAATATCAGAATACACAATTTACTTGTCTCTTCATGTCATAGATAATTATAGGATTCAAAAGTTTACTTTTATTTTAACAAGTCTAAAAAGTACTTATTTTCAGGTTATGAAACAAAATTTAATATATATAAATAATTTAAATGCTCGTTAACACTCCACCAGATTTTGCCTTAAAATATCTGACAGTTATAGTCTAGAGTGAAGATAGAGACTTCATTCTTATACATTTTATTAAACTGAGTCTGATTTTATGAAGGAAACCCAGCTTAATAATTGGAGCTTTCACGTGTTAACCAAGTTCAGGGTACTTATTTTAGACTGTCCCAAATTTTAATATTAAACACAAGCTAAATCAATATACTAAGCAAAAATTGTATTTAGTTCCCTCTTCTATAAAGCCATCTATCTACTTACTAAATTTTTGAGCTTATAATTTTACAATTTTTAAATTACTATCAAAGTAATACACTTGCAGAGCTTAGAAGTTAAAACTGCAAATGAAAGCGAAAACAAGCAGAAAAAAAGAAAATAATAAAGATCAAGATCGAAACCAATGGAAAACAAAGCAGGAAAACAAAATTGATAAGCTTAAGGGAAAGGGAGAGAAAACAGATTACCAAAATCAAAAGTGAAAGTGGGGACCTCAATACCAACCTCACAGAAATTAAAAGGATTAGATGAAAACACTATGAACAGACCTAACTGGCTTGGCTCAGTGGATAGAGCATCGGCCCGAGGACTCAAGGGTCCCAGGTTTGATTCCAGTCAAGGGCATGTACCTTGGTTGCGGGCACATCCCCAGTAGAGAGTGTGCAGGAGGCAGCTGATCGATGTTTCTCTCTCATTGATGTTTCTCTATCCCTCTCCCTTCTTCTCTGTAAAAATCAATAAAATATATTTAAAGAAAACACTATGAATAACTTTATGCCAACAAAATAGACAATTTAGATAAATTGAAAAAATTCCTAGAGATAGAAATTATTGAAACTGACTGAAAAATATAGAAAACTCGATAGACCTGTAATATGTAAAGAAATATGAATAAATTGAATATTTAAAAATGTTTCCATAAAGAAAGCCCATATAGGTGTCAGATGGGTACTAGACTTATTAGAGTGATCACTTCATAAAGTTATATAACTTATTACTATGTTGTACACTGAAACATATAATATTGTATGTCTATTGTAATTGGGGAAAAAAAACCATAACCAGACTGCTTCACTGGTTAATTCTATCAAACATTTAAGTAAGAAATAATACCAATCATTTATAAACACTTCTAGAAAATAGAGATTGGAATATTTCTCAGCTCATTCTATGAGGTCATTATTAAGCTGATTCCAAAGCCAGGAAAAGACAGCAAAAGAAAACCACAGACCAATATCCCTCATGAATTATAGTAAAAATCCTTAATGAAATAGTAAGTAGTAAATCAAATCAAGCCCCTTTCTGCAGTGCTGTTAAGGGTCCATTTCTTGACCTATTGGTAAAGTACTGAGTGGATATTTTTGTCTTGGCCACTTATGGTTCAAGCTTTTTAGATTTAAATACACACATGCAAGAAATAAAAGAATGACTAGTCCATGCCTTAAAATTATAACTAATTTAGTAAAAGATAGATTAATAGAAAAAATAAAAATGGCAGAATATGACAAGTACTCTAAAAGGTATAAAGTGTTAAGAGGAAATAACCTAACTGACCTATATATATAACTGTTTTTATTTTATTTTTGAGGGGACATGAGAAGAAAAAGACAAGAAAAACTTTATAAAGGAAATATAGTTTGGGTTGCCTTAATCATGAATAAGTAAAATAAAGAAAAACTTAGGTAGAGATTTGCATGAACAAAGCTTGAAGTGTATTTAAAGGGAGAAACATAAGGTCAGGTTTGACTCTACCACTACATGTATAGATTTAAAAAAAAAAAAAAAAAAAAGCACTTGAAGGCCAAGCTGAAGATATGAACTTACTTAAAGTGTAGAGAAGTAATTTAAATTTTCAGAGCAGGTTGAGAATGCAATGGTTCTCAACCACTTTCTCAACCTTTCAGTTGTTGGTGAGATCAAAACTATTTTCATAACATGTTATTTGCCATTTCAGTTTTTCAAGTTTCCAGATGCTACATGACATGTAATCTCATAAGACAGTGAATGCATAGGCAGATATGAGAATCTAAGAGTCCTCTATTAAACCAGGCAATAAGACCTACACCTAAAGGAATGAGTTATATATTTTTACATATAAAAATATAATCTCATTCTTCTTGCTATTGTTTTGTAAAATAGTTTCATTAAAATGTTATTTACATTAACATATTATGATTTTTTTATGAATTAAATTTTTTTAAAGTTCTCATTTTGTTTTTATTTGAGAGGGAGGAGAAATATCAATGATGAGAGAATCATTGATCAGCTGCCTCCTACATGCCCCCTATGGGGATCGAGCCCATAACCCGGGCATGTGCCCTGACCTGGAATCAAACCATGACCTCCTGATTCATGGGGTGAAGCTCAAACACTGAGCCACGCCAGCTGGGCCAAGTTTGTTCTAATTTTGAATACATTAAATTTGGAAAGATGTTACCCATATATATAAAGGTTACTTGGGATCCTCAGTAATTTTATCCATATAAAGGGGTCCTGAAATCAAACAGTTTGAGAACTTCTGAAAATAATCAAGGACTTTATAAGCATAGTAGTAATAAAAATGAAATGGTAAAGATTAAATAAAAGATAACTCAAAGAACTGATATAATTTTAGGGGCAAAATGGGAAAGGACACAAAGAATAAAAGTTCAGCCTGAATAATTTGGGAGAATAACAGATTAAGAGGTAAGGAAATTAAAAAGAATTATGTTTTGACATATAAAATGTCAGCCAAGCCAAGTAGAGACATAGATGAAAATGAAATAAATAAAGGCTGAGATACAGCAGATGATCATATGTGTAGGAAAGACCAGGCTGTTTTGGTTTCTTGGATCACTTGTCTCCAATTTCTTGTTGGAGGATTCTTGTTGTTTCTTCTGAAAACAATTGCTTATACCACAAATTCTAGAAGCTTCTGGGTTACATTATTTTTACCAAGTGCTTTTAAAAATATTTTCTTAGTGGCAGTCTGGTGTAGTTGTAGGAGAACCAGACAAAAGACTGAAAACCTCATTATCATTACTCACTTTCTCTGGAGTTCACATTGTTCAATTTATAAAATAAAGGGGAATGTGCAAAGATCATCTGTAAGGCTTCTTCAGATCTAAAATTTTATGAAACAGCTATCAACCCCTTATCATGAACACACACATATCCCCCAGCCTCCAAGAGCTACAGAACCAACCCAGATATTACCCAGCAATACCTTTCTCAATTAACTGGGTCTGTTATTGCTCCTATGTAAACTAAGACTATTGTTAAATTTATTGTAAAAGCCACCACTTTAGAATTTTAAGAGAAGGCCTGAATCTTATATTCTGTCAACAAATTTGACTTTATCTGACTGGTAGACTTCTTGATTTTGCACATTTTAAGCATATCCTGCTCTGACACCTACTTCCTTCCCCTAACCCCCCTACTTCCCTACCTACCCATCCCCATTCCAGGCTAAATAGTTCCATGATTGTTTTGCTTAATCTTAAAAAAACCAATCCTGTTCATTCCACTGATCCTTTAAGTTGCCTTTTGCTAGAATTTCTTCAATTCTATTATGTCTTTCTTGAAGTCATGGGATTAAAGATGAACTAATAATTGCAGGCTGAATGTCATTGTTAGGGAAAGAACACATCAGTTTCCTGGGCCTTTTGGTGCTATCTTCATGGAACTGCTTATGAATTATAGTTTCTAGCAGTGCTTATCTTTCATTTTACCAGCAAAATAACTCTTCTTTCAATGAAATTTAATAGGATACCCTACAGTATAACACAGGCCATAAAATGCAACTGCTGACTGGGGTTTGTTGAGGCCTAAAGCCCCACAGATTGGATCCGCCCTTGTCCCTACTTCAGATCTCATCCAACAAAGGCCCTTTAGGTGGTGCCCAGGCAGCATGAAGCACACATAGAAATCCATAGCATTGTTATGTATTAAAGATGTCAATGTACATGTGAGAATCAAAGTTTCAAATAAATTACTCAGAAGGCCTCTTTACTGCAACATCAATAAAACATCTCAATTTACTCAAACACATAAAACTTTTTCACAGGTGCATTTTAGGGAAACTGCCTTTTAAGAAGTCAAGTAATGGATACAGCATTCACTTAAATACTGACTATAATAACTAGCAATTCCTCCTATAATAGATGACAACATAGTACAAAATATCAAACACATTAGCAGTGATCAAGATGAATTTTTATTGCACATTTGCTTATAAGTTTGCTTCTTTCAGATAGAGCTCAATTTTTTTGTTAGTTTCAGCAATTCTTCCATCATCTGAATTACAGCAGTGAATTTCTTGCATGTTCCCCTAGGCTCAGGTCCCAGAAAATAGAACACTAGCCTTCCCTATCTGTCTAGGTACTGGAGCATAGACAACATTTCCTAAAATTGTAACCACTCAAAAACAAACAGCATACTGTAAAGAAAACAATGTGTATGTCTTCATATAATCCAGGCTCAGAGAATTTCTGATAACATAATATTATAAACCCATCTTCTTCTAAATTATTTAATTCTTTTAATGTATAATTAAGCATTGATTTCAGAAAATTTTAACACTTTGGAAAACTGATTCTCTCACAATTAAGCTTTTATAAGGTCTCCCCTCCCACTAAGAAACAACCCCAATGACTCCAAATCTCATTAAGGAACTATTATCGTAGATTAAGCTGGTCAGTAGTGTTCCTATTTCCTTTCCACTGGACTCCATAGTTTAATGCAAATGGAGAATATGCTATCCAAGCTGAATAATATGGCATTTGAGCAGATCAAACTTTAAACAGACTAGAATGTTCATAGCTTGATGAACAAAAAAACACAAGAATGGAAAATTACTATGGTAAACACAAAATTTTGGCCATTAATGGAGCAAAAAAGTAATGGCTAATACTCCTACTTTAAGATAATCAACATTATAGAAAAAAAGAAGTGACAACAGCTATTTGGCAAAAATCTTCTAAATTATCCCAAGTTTTCAAATGGGAAGTTATTTTTAATGCATCACTCAAATTTTACACTTCAATCACTCACGTTTTCCTTTTTAGACCTATTCAGAAGAAACTATTCTATTTAAACTTAATCTAGTTTTTCCTCTGACACACTTTTAAAGAAAATTACTAAAATCTCGAGTCTAAGGAATTTTTTAATCACTCAAATATAAGCTTAAACTGCAGTATAGAAATGAGATCTTTCTTACTCTATCTAGAATGATCTTGTTACCACATTTGTGAAAACTCTTTTCCACAGCTTTTTTGTATGACAATCACAATTTATGAAAAACGCATCTCAATTCCACAGCAAACTAGCATCCATGCTTATTCCACATAGGTACTGCCAGTGGTCCCTGCGGTGTCCTTTCAACAATGACAAACTCATCAGGGTTGCCAAGTGCCTCGTAGAAAACCAATAAATCTTGTATTGCATGCTCCTCAATCTGAAAGGAGGGAAGAAGAAAAAAAGAGAGAAGACTTGTTTTACTCCTTTAATTGCCAACTGAGGAGGAGGATGTTAGCGTTCCATTTTCCTTCTGTGGAACTACCACTGTCTGAGAATACAACATATTGGAATTAAAATTAGGCATCCTACTATCCCCTTGGCAAGGAGAAGCCTTGAGGTCTCAGCTAGGATAATTAGATACACACCTTTCCTTGAATTTTAATGTTGAGTAGAAGAAAAAGAAACTGAAAATAGTTGTTATAATCCATTCATTGTGAGATAATTTCTGTTATTTTATAGGTCTTTGAACTTTTGCTTCTCAGATCTCTAGGGCAACTGCGGGTCTTTGTTTCCAAGCCTGGCTCTTTGGTCTTTCAGCTTAAGTCTATGGAATCTTAATATCCCTCAAATAAATTTTCTTTTCCTTAAGTAAGCCAGAATTGGTATGTGTTGCTTCAAGAATTCAATGATTCTTAGTGAACTTCCAAGGCAGGTGTAATATGCTAGATAATGCCAAATTCTCTACAGGTCACTCTTAAAACAGTTCAAAGAATCACCAGTGCTAAAAATGTTAGCATTATCACAATTTATTAGTTCTAAATTAGTTATCCTGAATATGTCAATACTTAAATTGCTGAATCTCAGTTTACTTTTATATTGCACTAGAGGCCCAGTGCACGAATTTGTGCATGGTGGGGGCCGGCCGGCCCTGTCCCTGGTCGAACTCCGGGTCGAGGGGACAATTTGCATATTAGCCTTTTATTATATAGGATTTGCATTTTAATCTATAAACATATGCACCTACACAAAGCAAACAAACATAATTTCTTGAGATCTAAGGATAAAATGTAGTGTAGAACTTCCCTAAATTAAACATATTTAGGCATATTCTTTACCTGAATCAAAGCCAAGGGTTTTTCTCGACTTCTGATAAGTGCTGCTTCCTGTTGTAGTTCCTCTTCTACAATAGATGCGAAAGTGACTGGGGCTACCACAGGAGGAGCAGTCAGTGAAGAAGATAACCAGGGACTGAAAGAATAATAATAATGAGTTTTCATTCATCTTCCTGAAGTTCTGCACACAGTACCTCCTTTGAAATACTCTAACAGTGTTACATTTTTTTCCCAGTGACCTACAACATAAGGGACCTGGGAACTTTTGCATTTAGTTAACAGAATGATGAGGTGAGAAACAGAAAAAAAAAGAACTAATATTTTATTTGGATTAGTGCTGTAGAGAAAACTTTGGAAAACTCCAAAAAGTGGGATGGGGCAGAAGCAATATAACAACAGAAAGGTAATTCAAACTGTGTAGCACAGCGTACTCAGAAAATACATTCTATTCAATATCATATTATCCCCAATATCCTAATATTCTCTGTCAGTGCTAAGCAATGGCCTATCCTTGGAGGTCCCAAAGCTAATCAAAAACCTCACTTGTGATTCTCCAGAAGGGGTGCGTCGGAAATGTGGCTGCCTTCTGGTCCTGGGGTGCCATGAGTAGAGCATCTGCAAAACAAATGCCAAACAGAAGATTAAAACTTCTAGTAACGTTAGTAACACTGCTTATTAACAGGAATCCAGAGGGAGAATGTGCTCCCAAACCAGGGACAGATTAATGTGTGCAGTTAGACTTACCTTTAAATTATCAGCAAAAAAAAATCTATATGTACTTATAAAATCTTATATATAATACACCATAAGGGAATATATTCATGGAGCCATTTATTGTAATCAAACATACATTAAGAAATGCAAAACAACTTTGTGAAGAATGTTTTACATCAATATTTTGACTAAAAAGTGATAAATTTGCACTAAGTTCCAAACATCATTTAGTTATAATGTTGATGAGATATAGTAGGCACTTAACTCATATTTTTATCAATTAGTCTAGGGTGAAATTAGTTTCATTATACCTCTTTTCTCTTAAAATTGAAGAACCTATCAATGACATTAAAAGAGCACTTACTTGTATATAAAAACAAGATAATTAGCATCTAAATTTTGTGAGCGACTAAAATATAGTAAATACTTTGACAAGCTAGGGACTATAGATAGAAAAGAAATATAAGATATGATCTCTACTTTCATGAAGAAACAACATATAAAATGACATATAATACAATAGAAAAGAATTTAAGACAGTGTCTAACAAACTGCGGTGTAGAGACCATAAGGACCTATATAAAAAAGATTTGGTTATTTGAGAGGGTCCCGAGCAGAAAGGGGTGTGGGATGAGGAGAATAGGAAGCATTCCTGTATGGGGGAAAATTAACAAAGGTACCACAGAGATGGGCCTAATTGTGGAATTTTAGAGTGAGAAAGGTACCTAGAGATTATCTAGATTAATCAAGTGCCCTCTTTCAGCAATGAGCAAACATAGACCTAGACGGGTTTAACAACAAAGTCTGAGAGTGAGCAAACAGGGCCTGAAATATTAACTTCCTGATTCATTTATGTACATCTACTGGGTGTGTGGCAGCACTATGGTGCTGAAAATCAAGTTGATTAAAACTCAGAAAGAACTTTGGTAGGGAAATTTTAAAATTTATTTAAGCAATGATAAAACATGACAATACTATAACTGATATCTATACCAATATGTACAAAAAACTATGGATTCACAGCTGAAATTAATAGGGAAGAGGACATACGCTGTTGGCTTCACTGAGGAAATGACATTAAAACTGAGGAGAGTGACAAAGGTTTTGGTCATACAAATACATGGACAGGTAAAAGATTTTGGTGGCTTTAAGTAAAAGTAAGCTGTTCTCTTCAATAGACAGAAGAGTATGGAAGAGATTAAAAGGGAAATAAAGTTACAATGAAACAGAGGAGCCAGAATGCAAAATGCAGTGAAAGCTAGAATGTTTAGACCTTACGTGTGGGCAAAGCTACTGAGAATATCTCCATATACTTATTTAATCTTTGCAATACTCTGGGAAGAAAGCATGTATTATTTCCCTTATACTGATGAGGAAACTAAGACTCAGAGCATTATGTAATTTGCCTGATTCACAACTTGGGTAAGTGGCAGAGACCAAACTCAAATCCAGGCCTTTTTCAGAGTACAGTGTGTTCCGTTATCACAAAGCTATCGTTATTTCTAGTATTCCCCTTAGTCTAGAATACATTCCACGACAAATGTCTTCTCATTCTTTAAGGACTGCCTCAAATATCACCTCCTCTCTGCTCCTACAACAAAATTACTCTTATACAGCTTCACATGCTGTATTATTATTGTTTATAATTCTGTTTTACTACTAGACTAGTCTCTCAAGGTATAGGACTGTGTCTCACTCATCTTTGTATCTCAGTGTCTAGAAGAACACCTGGAACATAGCTGTTTATGAAAAAGTAATTACAGAATAAATTGCTGAAGCAGAAAGCCAAAAGATTTTAAGAACGTGATAAAAGCAGAGGGCCTAGCCAGTGAGCTCAGTGATTGAGCGTTGACCTATGAACTAGGAGGTCATGGTTGGATTCTCAGTCAAGGCACATACCCAGGCTCAATCCCCGGTAGGGGGTGTGCAGAAGGCAGCCGATCAATGATTCTCTCTCATCATTGATATTTCTCTCTCTTCCTCTGAAATCAATAAATATATACATATATGGACATATATGTATATAAACATATATACACATATGTGTATATATATAAATATACGTGTGTGTGTGTGTGTATATATATATATATAATATAAATATACAAATATTTAAATGTATATTTAAAACCAGAGTGTGTGTGTGTGTGTGTGTGTGTGTGTGTGTTTGTTTTAAAGTTCTTTATTCCTTTGGATTACTGTAACTTTTTTCTTCCAGATGTAGGTGATGAAGTACAAATAGGTATAGTTACAGGTTAGTTTTAATGAAGTTCTATGATTTTATATCTACTGGACACCTAACCTATGATATCCAGTCTCCAGGATGAAATAAAAAAACAGGAGGAAAAAAAAAGCCAAAAATATGATCTAGATAGCTGCTGGGATAAACATATGAGATGATGAAAATCTAGATTAAAATGGCTGTAAAATAAATTTTAAAATTCTACATTCTGATGGAATAGATAACTACCTTAGAGACTAAATGCAAATTCCCTTAAGTTCTGTGAAAGGACCTAAAAGTCAGTCTAAAGCTGGAGATAACAGGCCTAACATAGTGACTTAATGGTGATCAGAAATCATCCTGGTGTCCAGAGATCAGCTAAAGTGTTTTGAAACTTTCAAAGAAATGGAAAAAATAATAATGTAGAACCAATTATTATTTGATTGTTAAGAAGCAGCAGCTACAAGCTCTCTTAGAAAATGGTATGTCACTGGCTAACAGAATTGAATATTAGGACTAAAGTATCTTATGTAGGCCTTGTTAAATCAAAGTTAAGCAATCAGAGCTTAAGTATAACAATTATCTATGAAACATTTTGTAATTTATAAAGTCCTGTCATATACATTAGTAAGTCTTATAATAAACCTACAGGATAGGCATTACTATTTTTATTTCATATATGATGAAGGAGAGGTTCAGGAAAGTTCACAGAGGCCTATTGTAAGCATTAGACTAAAACTCAAATCTGTTTCATAAAATTATAATCCCAGAATTCTAATAATTTTTCAGTGGATAATCTCATTAATTATAAAATCATCCAAACAACTTGAAGTCTATCAACATTTCATCTTTTTAAAACTATATATATATATTTTTATTGATTTCAGAGAAGAAAGGAGAGAGACAGAAACATCAATGATGAGAGAGAAGCATTGATCCATTGATTGGCTGCCTCCTGTATGCCCCCTACTGGGGGTTGAGCCTGCAACCCTGGCATGTGCCCTGACCAGAAATCAAACCTTGACTTTCTGGTTCATAGGCCCACACTCAAACACTGAGCCATGGTGACCAGGAAACATTTCATCTTAGAATGAAGTGAAATTGTTAAAAATAAAAAAATAGAGATATGATTAAGCAAGTATAAAAAAATTCTAAAATTTCAGATAATATAGCATTATTAAGCTTAAGGTATTTGAAACACATTGTTCCAATAAACAATGTGTATAAAATTTAGTCTTCTGAAGAGAAAAACAACTTTCCAGCAAAATCTTTCAAATATTTGTTCAAACTTAAGACCATTAATCTTGCTGAATTTAGACTTTAAGAGAAAACCAAATTACTTCTTGCTCACACAGTTGACTTTTTAAAAAAGGATTTTGTACTAGCTTAACTA
This sequence comes from Myotis lucifugus, assembly GCF_000147115.1. Taxonomy (NCBI): domain Eukaryota; kingdom Metazoa; phylum Chordata; class Mammalia; order Chiroptera; family Vespertilionidae; genus Myotis; species Myotis lucifugus. The sequence goes on along the minus strand of NW_005871119.1, from coordinate 1,248,193 downwards.
CAAATAAGATTAGAGCTGATATAACAATTCTTGTCTCGTAAGTAGTTTTTCTTACTAATTAAAAACACAAGATCACATGTTCTGCTCAGAATTACACAAGGAGGTATTTAAGTGAAAGGAAAATGAAAGAAAACATTTTAAAATGAAAAAGAACACATAAGTAATAATAAACAGAAATTGCATAAATCTCCCTTTACTACATTTTTACATCCCCAAATAACATTGCCATTCTTGGATTTCACTGGCCTTGAGGTGGGGAGGGGGGGAATCACATTTTTAACAATTAAAACAAGAACGTGTGATAGGTAGAATTTCTTGAGATAAGTCCCCTAATCCCTGCCCCTATCCTCACCCCCTGGGCCCAATTCCCTCAAGAACTATAAGGATTCCCATCTTCTTGCTTTAATTCCCACCATTTCCTCTGTTTACACTGTCTCTCTTCTTTTAAAAATTCCATTTTATGTTCAAAAACTTGGGCAATGAAACGTATTAATATTTTTTCTATTATTACTTATATGACCATAAAGATAATGATCAAATATTTGGGATTGAATACATGAAAGTATTTATGAAATAATACAACTGTGGCCCAGTCATTTTTTTTCCTCCTCTGAACCCTCATCTGGCACTTAGTCAGCTATTGCTCTATGACTTCTTTAATACTATTAAACTGTACGGCAATTCCATTCTCGTTTTGTCATTTAACTTGTGTGTGTGCATATTTAGACTTACTGAATACATTTCAAACACATTTAAGGCTAGGCCCATGTATTATAATTTTACATATACCCAAGAGGCCAGCAGAATTTTGTCCATATATCAGGTGTCCCATAATTCAGTGAATTAATAAATATTTTACTTTGTTATGGTTTATCATTTCCTTTTAAAAACTCACTTATGATTACATTATGACCTATGGTGAAATTAAAATTGAAAACTCAAGCTGTTTTCTTTCCCAGTGATCAAATGATAACACATTGCTATTTAAAACACCAACTTCCACTTCTACCCAACGTATGGATGGCATAATACTATCATATACTCCTGTCACTAAAATTTCCAAAATAGTACAATAGCACATAACACCATTCACAATTAAGAGCCCTGATGTTATAGCACACTCTAGTGATCAACTATGGAACCACATGTCCTTAAAATTGTAGAGTTCCATAAAAATAAAATTATGTATCCCTGCCCTGGCTGATGTGTCTCAGTTGAGCATTGTCCCGTGCACCAAAAGGTTGCAGATTCGGTTCCAAGTCAGAGCACAAATCCAGGTTCAGTCCCCAAATGGGGTACATACAGGAGGCAACCAATGGATTTTTGACATTCCTCTCTCTCTAAAATCAAAGCACATTTTTAAAACATTTATTTATCCAAAGAAAATAATAAATTTTAATGTATAGTTATATTTAAAATATTTTAAAAATGAATGTAATACTTCATACATCTAAGGAATACAATATCACTTGCTATATTACAAACGTTACTTGAGGCAGAGCTATAATTTTATTTCATTTATTTATCCTGTCATTCAAAAAATGCTCACTGAGCACCTACTAATGCTAGGGAACATTCTGAGTATTGGTGATGAGCAAAGAGATCAATCTTCCTTGCTGTCACTGAACTATGGAGTTGAATATACAGACATTAAATACTTGTAGCAGAAAACATTAAAGAATCCTACTAATAAAAAGTATAACTGAGAAGTGTGATAAGTGAGAAGTGCACTGAGGACATACATAACAGGAACCTAACCCAAAAAGGGAAGTCAGACTTTTCCGAAGAATATGACTGAACAGAGACTGAAAGAAAGTCAGAGTCAACTAGTCAAGGGGTAGGTAGGTAGAAAGAAGGAAATGGCCCGGCCTACATGGCTCAGTGGTTGAGCATCGACCTATGAAACAAGAGGTGATGGTTCGATTCCCAGTCACAGCACATGCTGGGGTTGTGGGCTTGATCCTGTGTGGGGTATGTAGGAGGCAGCTCATCAATGATTCTCTCTCATCATTGATGGTTCTCTCCTTCTCCCTTCCTCTCTGAAATAAAAATGTATTTAAAAAAAAAAAGAATTGGCATTTGAGAAACTAAGAAAAGGCCAAGATGGCTAGAATTCAGAGATCACATTAAAAGATAAAGCTAAAGAGGTTGGCAGGAGCCAGGCTAGGTAGGCCCTGAAGACCATATAAGAATTCTAGCTTTTATTCTAAGAGAACTCAAATCTGCATTTTAAAGAGAACCTACTGGCTTAGTATATTGAAGGATAGGAAGAAAGGCTATGGCAGGACCAGTTAGGAGGCCTACTCAGGTGACCAGGTGAAAGATCACAAGTCTGAATGGGGGTGATAACAGTAGAGATAAAGTTTAGTATATGGATTTAAGAAATATTTAAGAGATAAAAATGGCATGTCCCAGTGACACACTGGACATTGGTGAGGAAGATGGATATGTCAAATGCCATTTATCAAGGAAGAAAAATAGGCTGTTTAATGTCTTCTCTATATATTTGTTTGATTTTGATTTTATAAGAGAGGTATGAGGAAAATATTAAGTTTGGATTTGAACATACAGTGTAAAGTGTTTCTGAACATCCAAATGGGACAGAGATATCAAGAAGGCAGTTGGATAACTAAGTCTGAAGCTCAGATGATAGATGTGGGCAAGCAATATAAACGTTGAGTAGCTGATAACTGAACATAATCTCATGAAATAGATGGTATAGAAAGAATAGCCTATATAATAAAAGCCTAATATGCCAAGTGTCCAACAGTTCGACCAGTTGCTATGACACGCACTGACCACCAGAGGGGACAGACACTCCGATTGCAGGTTAGCTTGCTGCTGGGGTCTGGCAGATGGGGACTGGGCGAGTCTAGCCGGACATGCCCTGGAGCCTTCCCGCAGTCCCTCCCCGGCCCCGATTGTGCACCAGTAGGTTCCCTCGGCCCGGCCTGCGCCCTCTTGCAATCTGGGACCCTTTGGGGGTCCATGCACCGGGCCTCTAGTAAAGTGATATGAGAAAATGACCTGTAATTGAACTTCAAGTACAATGAGTCACATAAAAGTCTATGTGGTTAGCAACATGGAGGTCACTGATAAACTTAGTCTGAACTGTTTGTTTAGTAATGGGACTGGAAGCCAGAATATATTATGAAGTGAGTGGGAGCTGACAGCTCTTTGGAGAAATCTGGCTGTGAAGGGAGTAGGGCATTGGTAATGATAGGACAAGTGCCAGAAGAAAGTGTGGGGGTTGAGCGAGGGACTGACTACCTTACCCAGACCACATGAGAGTCCTGAGCATATTCAAAACCAGATGGGAAGAACCTACTTAAAGGGAAAAGGCTGAATATCCACAAGAAAAGAGAGGCTTAATTCATAGTTTAAGGATTTTGAAGTGTAAAGGGGTTAAGATACAAACAAAGGTATAAGTATTAGCCTTAGATGGAAAGGATAACTCTTCTACTTCAAAACAAAAAAGGAGGGTAAGATGAATATAAATAGAGGCAGATTTGTGTATCTCACAGTAGGAAAATAAAGAAGTTGCATTTCTGTCTATTTGAAAACACAGTCTACAGGATATCAGTTGTTATACATCTTACAAAACCAATGATATTCTTATGTTTTTCTTATACAAAAAATACTATATATTATATTCAGAGGATAATAACCAAATTTAAAAAAATTTTCTAATTAAAAAAACTTGTCTGGAATAGATGTACTTAATGAGATATTTTTAAATGACTATTTTTAAAATTTTCTATTACAGTTTACAGTCAATATTATTTTGTATTAGTTTCAGATATATAGCATAGTGGTTAGAAAATCATGTACTTTACAGAGTGGTCCCCCTGCTGGCCCAGTATATAGTTATTATAACACTGGCCTGGTGCACGAAATTCGTGCACATTAAAAGGGAATTAGAGGAAATATTTTAATATTGCTATTTGCCCTTTCTCTATAATAGAAGTATCAGAGATGAAAGAAAATTAGTAAAATGTATATGAAAATCTTCCTCCTGTCAGAGTCTGGGGCGTGCCACGGGACCCAGAGTCAAGTCCCCGCCCACCCGAGTGTACCTCAAAATTGCATGAGACCCAGACCCGGCTGGCTCCACCCCCATCAAGCCCCGCCGGGCAGGGAGGCACAGGCTCAGGTCCACCGTCAAGCCCCGCTGGGTGGGTGGCGCAGCCTCAGGACCCCGACACACCCTCAGGTGGCCCGGCGCCGGGGTGGGGGGCGCAGCCTGAGGTTCCCCATCAAGTCCCACTGGGCAGGGTGCACAGCCTCAGGTCCCCCGCCCTAGCCCGGTGCCACACAGCCTCAGGTCCCTGCTGATCGCTCATTACAGCTCATTACGGGATCCCCACCTCCGCCGTGGGCGCAGCCATCTTATGTTACAGGAACCCCGCCTCCACTGTGGGCACAGCCATCTTGTGATGGTGTGACAGAGTAGGGATCAATTTGCATATTACCTCTTTATTATATAGGATTAACTATATTGCCTATACTGTAACTTACATCTCTATGATTATTCTGTAACTACCAATTTGTACTCCATAATCCCTTCACCTTTTTCATGTAGCACCTCAACCCTGCCCTTTGTCAACAGTCTGTTCTATGTATCTAAGTCTATTTGTTTTGTTCTTAGATTCATATAGAATTGAAATAATATGGTATTTTCCTGTCTCTGTCTGATTTCACTCTTTTTATGGCCAAGTAGCATTCCATTGTTTACATGTACCATTGCTTTATTATCCACTTATCTATTGATGGCACTTGGGTTGCTTCTATAGCTTGGCTATTATAAATAACATTGAAATGAGCATAGGGTTGTATATATTCTTTCAAATTAGTGTTTCTTGGATATATTCCCAGAAGTGGAATTGATGGATCATAAGGCAATTCCATTTATTTTTTGAGGAACCTCCACACTGTTTTTCATAGTGGCTGCACCAATCTGCATTCCCATCAACAGTGCACTAGGGATCCCTTTTCTCCACATTCTTGCCAACACTTCTTTGTTGATTTACAGATGATAGCTATTCTGACAGGTGTGAGGTGTTATCTCATTGTGGTTTTGATTTGCATTTTTCTGATGATTAGTTATATTGAGCATCATTTTATGTCTATTGGCCATCTATATGTTTCCTTTGGAGAAATGTCTACTCAGGTCTTCTGCCCACTTTTTAATAGGGTTGTTTTTCTGGTGTTATCTGAGTTTTTTATACATTTTGGATATTAACACCTTATTAGATGTATCATTGGAAAATATCTTCTCCCACTCAATATGTTGCCTTTTCGTTTTGTTGATGGTTTCCCTTGCTGTGCAAAACCTTTTTAGTCTGATGTAGTCCCATTTGTTTATTTTTCTTTTGTTTCCCTTGCCCAAGAAGATATGTCAGAAAAAATGTTGCTAAGAGAAATGTCAGAAATTTTACTGCCTATCATTTCTTCTAGTTTTATGGTTTCAGATTTTACATTTAAGTCTTTAATCCATTTTGACTTTATTCTTGTACTAGAGGCCTGGTCCACGAAATTCGTGCACTTGGGGGGTGGGTGGGAGTCCTTCAGCCCGGTGTGTGCCCTCTTACAGTCTGGACGCCCAGGGGGAGCAGGCCTAAGCCATCAGTTAGACATCCTTAGCGCTGCTGCAGAGGCAGGAGAGGCTCCCGCCACCGCTGCTGCGCTTGCCAGCCATGAGCCCAGTTTCTGGCTAAGCGGCGCTCCCACTGTGGGAGCGCACTGACCACCAGGGGGCAGCTCCTGCGTTGAGTGTTTGCCCCCTGGTGGTCAGTGCGCATCATAGCGACCGTCGTTCCGCTGTTCGGTTGCATATTACCCTTTTATTATATAGGATATAGGATAGAGTGTAAGAAGATGGTTTAGTTTCACTTTTGTGCATGTATGTTTCCAATATTCCCAACACTATTTATTGAATAAACTGTCTTTTACTCCATTGAATGTTCTTGCTTCCTTCATCGTAGATTAATTGACTGTATAGGCGTGGGTTCATTTCTGGGTTCTCTATTCAGTTCCATTGATCTATGTGTCTGTTTTAATACCAGCACCATACTTTTTTTATTACTATAGTATTATAGTATAGTTTGATATCAAATAGTGTAATATCTCCCACTTTGTTCTTCTTTTAAGATTTCTTTTGGGGTCTTTCGTGTTTTCATACAAATTTTTGAATTATTTGTTCCTGTTCTGTAAAATACACCATTGTATTTTGATAGGAGTTGTGTTGATTCTATAGATTGCTTTGGGTAGTATGAACATTTTAATGATATTAATTCTTCCTATCCATGAGTATAGTATATGCCTCCATTTATTACTAATCTTATTTGATTTCTTTCTTGAATGTCTTAAAATTTTCTGAGGACAGGTCTATTTTAAAACATTTATAATCATGTATGTAACAGATACAAAATACCTGTGTACGTGTACAAGTGGCACTCAAATGTAGTTAGGCAAACATTTAAGAGATTACATGTATGCATTTAAAATTTGAAACCTCTTTTAAAAGCATACAGGACTTAAAAAATCAGGATCAAAAATAGCTAGCTAGACAAATAAACTGGAAACACCCAAATGTCCATCAATAGATGCAGACTGTTTTCCATCCATAAAATGAAATACTACTCAGCAATAAAATGTAATGAACCATTAATACACATAGCAACTTGAATGAATCTCAAAATAGATGCTGAGTAAAAAACGATTTTTTAAAACATACATACTGAATGAATCCATCGACACAAAACTCCAGAACATACAAGCTAGTCTATACTGACAGAAGAGGTTAGTAATTGCATGGGAGGGAGGAAGGGATTACCAAGGGGAATGAAAAAATTTCTGGGAATGAGTTAACATTCACTGTCGTCAGCGTGGTTGGTGATAATGGTTTAATGGGTGTATTCACATGCCAAAACTTCCAAATATATAGTACTTTAAATATATACAGTTTATTATTAACCAATTATACCAAAATAAAGCTTCAAAAAATAGACATGTTAATTCCAAATGTATAAAAATCTGCCTCTTAAATATTTAAAGATTACTTCAGAACATAAAACTACCATAGAAGATTTTAAGGAAGAAAATGTGTAAGTTTATTACCTTGCAACTTTTGGAGCCTGGGGATTTTCAATTCCTTTAAAACAAACTTTTTTGACATGATCTCCTGCACTATGCCCAGTTATAGATTTTTTTTCTTCTACTAAAAAATCCCGGAATGATTTGGATGAAAATGAATGTAGAGAAGATCCCCTATAAAAGACAACAGAGGTTATGTTAAAATATTCACTTTTTAAAAAGCTCATTGCTTAAAGGCAAAGGTGAGAATATAGACCAAAAATTTTATAGTTGTATACATTAAAGTTTTTAATGCAATGTTGGAATTTTTTGCTATTAACTGTGGTGAGCTAATCAAAATTATGTGATAAGAATGAATAAGTGATATTAATAACAGCTATTACAACTATATCTCAGGTAACAACAAAAACTGTGCTCACTAAATTAAATAATTAAGCTCAGCAGAGGAAACATTCATTACTTCTGCTAAATAATGCTGATAGTTTTATTTCTTGATCTGATTTCTAATTGCACAAGATTGTTTAGTTTGTGAAACCTCATCAATCCATACACTTCTAAGTGTATATGTTTCAATAAAAAGTCATTTAAAGTATAAACCTAAGTTTACATGGACAGAATAGAGGAAATAAAATAAATTACACCCAACATAGGTGTAATACTTTGAGTATTAGTTAATCAAAAAAACAGGCAAAACATTAAAAATTACCTATACAGATTGTTTTAGCTTCCAAAGATTTCATACTTATTTATGGTATCAGAATCTTTTTATCAACCAATCAGTGTTTTACTTTACAGTCAAGAATGTAAAAAGGATTGACAGGGTGGCAGTCAGGATTAGGCACACAGGCTCTGTTGCTAGACTTGAGTTCAAATCTTGGCTCTGTCATACACCAGCTTTGACCTTGGGAGGTTACTTAACCTCTAGATCAACTGTTTTCAACCTGTGGGTCGCGACCCCTTTGGGGGTCGAACGACCCTTTCACAGGGGTCGCCTAAGACCATCGGAAAACACATATATAATCACATATTGTTTACAGTAGCAAAATTACAGTTATGAAGTAGCAACGGAAATAATTTTATGGTTGGGGGTCACCACAACATGAGGAACTGTATTAAAGGGTCGCGGCATTAGGAAGGTTGAGAACCACTGCTCTAGATGCTTCAGTTTCCTCATCAATAACATAGTTATACTAATACCATCTCCATCATAACAGTTCTGAGGATCAACTATTAATTTATGTATTTTAAACAGTACCTGACTCAGAGAAATGCTATATAAATCCTCTACTATCCATAATTTTCACATTTAACAAAACTAACTTATTTTTATTTAAGAGGAAAAGAAAATGAAAACACAGAAGTTCTGACATGAATAAATATAATCAGTTTATAGGCTTAGTATCTCTTTCCTTCCTAAAGTCTGACTTGGAAAAAATTAATTCAAAAAGAAACTCTAGTTATTATTTTGTACACTAGAACTACACTGTACCCTTAGCATCATTTTCAGAACCTATAACATTAGAAAGTCAAAATTATGAACAATAATAATATAAGCAATTTCCTAGTCTAATTTTAAATTTTTCCCATTTTTATTTATTCAGAAAATAAAATGACCATGTTAAGCAAACAAAATGCTAACCAGATAATTCCCCCAAACGTTAAATTCATACTTTTAAGATACCATAAAATCCACATCCAGATTAAGTTCATAAACTACAGGGTAGGGCAAAAAGTAGGTTTATGGTTGTTCATATGGAAAATACTACTACAAGAATAAACTTTCATGTACTCACAACTATAAACCTATTATTGCCCTACTCTGTATCTGGGGTACCCCATAAAAAACAAGGCCTTCTAAATTTCTGTATCTTGTTTGAATAACTCATTTGTACCTGCCTCTGACCAAACCATATTTGCAAAAGACTTTTTTACATGTATCATCTCATTTAATCCTTACAATAACAATCCTGACAGAGAAGTATTTTTTCATCACCACAATAAGTACAACCAAAGTTCAGTGATCTCAACAATCGTAAAATCACCAGAGATAAGGCAGAACTGGGAGCGAAACACAATTCTTAATGACAACAAAACTCATACTTTGTCATCTAGACTACCACTCCCTTCAATAAGAAATCAAGACAACATTCCTTATTAAGTGCCAAAGATGGCAGGAAAATAATGATGATTCACACTTTGCTTTATTAACATACGAGGTAAACATCCATAACAAAATTAGCTAAAAAATTTTTACCAAATTTCTATTTACTCAATAAAGATTGAATGAACACAAATGCTTCACATAAGATTTTTCTATTTTTAAGAAGTCATTAAAAATTCAATACATTAAGGAAATCAGTTAATCATGTGACCACATTACAAATTAAGTTACTATTTGTTTATATAATATTGATGGTGCTGTGTTAAATGTTCCATATATTACCTCCTGTGAAATAGGTACTGTGAAATCTTCACAGTACCCTTGTGAAATAGAAACTATTTTTAGCTCTATTCATGAACAAGAAAAGTAAGACAGAGAAAGGTTAAATAACTGATCTAAGTTCACAATGCTACCAAGTAATAGATCTACCAATAAAGTCAGGCAAGGCTCACTCCAGAACCCCAGCCTAATCACTATACTCTACTGCTGTATCCACATTTAAGTCATTTATCCTAAGTAAAATCTTAGCTCATTATGACAGAAATTTTCTCTATAGATGTGTAACAGCAACATGGCCTACTAAAAATACTTCAAAAGAAATTTACCTGACTTTGACTTTAAAATTTCCCCAAAATACGTATATACACAGAACATTAAAAAAAAGTATATATATACAAAAGAACCACTCCCCATTTCTTTACCAATACCTTTCTCCTCCCAAAAGCACACATACCTGAAGGTTTCTACTGGTAAACAGGGTAACTATGGTGTAAAGTACTGTATCATTAGTCATTTGGGAACATGCTGGCAAACACTCTTGCCAGAAAATCTGCTGAATATCTCCTATAAGCAATTCACATCTCTAAACACAGAAACTTCACAATAATGTGTATAAAAAGCATAAGTTGTTAGATTCACCCTAGAGGTAATTCAGGGACTTCTAGATGTGGTGATCTGTACCCTAAAAGCTTTTTTTTTAAAGTTAGTTATAACATCTCCTTAAGAGTAAATATAGGTAACAGTATTTACAAAAGAACAAACTTACAAATTCATTAATCATGCACAGTAGTTACCTATAAAATGTCTTACGCAGGTTTTTTCAAATGAGTTCTATTATTCTTTCCACTGATCATGCCATACTTTAAAAGAGTGTCTGATTTCCTATGATTTTACTTTCCTAACTCATAGGCTAGGAACTTCACAGAGAAGCATTTGTAGATATTTGTATCCACTCAAAAATTTAATCAAGATTTGTTTCTCAGCTAAAGCAGCCCTAAAAATTTTGCTTTAATGAACAAAATTCCTAGCTCTAAAAAGTTCAATAACTGAAATTAGTCTATTATAACTTATAGGCTAGCTCTAAATGGGATTTGGAAGAATTAACAGTCAGAAATCAAGCCAGGCCACAAAGACTTCTTCCACTGAAGATTTATTTCTCCAAGTAAAACACTGGATAATGCAAACTGGCCAACTCCCATATATACTTGGTGTTTTCACATTAGATTTAAAATTCAATTGGCTAGAACTTCATTCTAGAGCAAGAACCAGTTACTTTTAATACTTACTGTCACATCTAACTGCAAACAGCAGGAGTACAACTATATGCTGGGAGTCATTGTGAATGAATGTTTGAACAAACTAGTAAAACTCCTTATTACAACCAGAGGCAGATGCAGAAGGCTAACTTGTGATTTGCTAATGAATTGTACATTAACCTTAATATTAAAATAACCAGAGTATAAAAAATCTTCTAAAAAAATAAAATCGCATTAGATAATCCATCAGGATGTTCCTTTGAGAAGTATTGTTAAATGGATGATAAATCACTACAGTAATGAATATATTCTATAAATACAATCTATAAATCAGATAAAAATGCTAATTTCAGATTAATTTTCTACTTTTTAAAAGCAGAGCAATTTAAATGTAACAACTTTGTTTAGACCAACACTTACAAGGAATATTGTCAGGAAAACAAATCTACTCCATTTTTAATTTCTTCAAGCATATATTACATGTATTTACACTAAATGTATATCTGATTAAAAATCAAGTGATATACTTTCTGATTGGTGTTTCTGTTTTCTTGGGATATATTCCTAGAAGTGGGATAACAGGGTCAAATGGGAGTTCCATTTTTAGTTTTTTGAGGAAACTCCATACTGTCTTCCATAGTGGCTGCACCAGTCTGCATTCCCACCAGCAGTGCACAAGTGTTCCTTTTTCTCCACATCCTCTCCAGCACTTGTCGTTTGTTGATTTGTTGATGATAGCCAGTCTGACAGGTGTGAGATGGTACCTCATTGTTGTTTTGATTTGCATCCCTCGGATGATTAGTGACTTTGAGCATGTTTTCATATGTCTCTTGGCTTTCTGAATGTCCTCTTTTGAAAAGTGTCTATTTAGATCCTTTGCCCATTTTTTGATTGGATTGTTTATCTTCTTTTTGTTAATTTGTATGAGTTCCCTATAAATTTTGGAGATTAGGCCCTTATCAGATATGACGTTGGCAAATATGTTTTCCCACGCAGTGGGTTTTCTTGTTGTTTTGTTGATGGTTTCTTTTGCTGTGCAGAAGCTTTTTATTTTGATGTAGTCCCATTTGTTCATTTTCTCTTTAGTTTCAACTGCCCTAGGAGCTGTATCAGTGAAGAAATTGCTTCGGCATATGTCTGAGATTTTGTTGCCTTTGGATTCTTCTAGAATTTTTATGGTTTTCCGTCGTATATTTAAGTCCTTTATCCATTTTGAGTTTATTTTTGTGTATGGTGTAAGTTGGTGGTCTAGTTTCATTTTCTTGCATGTATCTGTCCAATTTTCCCAACACCATTTATTGAAGAGACTATCTTGGCTCCATTGTATGTTCTTGCCTCCTTTGTCAAATATTAATTGAGCATATTGGTTCGGGCTGATTTCTGGGCTCTCTATTCTATTCCATTGATCTATATGTCTGTTCTTGTGCCAGAACCAGGCAGTTTTGAGAACAGTGGCTTTGTAATACAGCTTGATATCTGGTATTGAGATCCCACCTACTTTGTTCTTTCTCAGGATTGCTGCAGCTATTCGGGGTCTTTTTTTATTCCAGATGAATTTTTGGAGAGTTCGTTCTAGATCTGTGAAGTATGCTATTGGTATTTTAATGGGAAGTGCGTTGAATTTATAGATTGCTTTGGGTAGTATGGACATTTTAATGATGTTGATTCTACCAATCCATGAACACGGTATGTTCTTCCATCTGTTTATGTCTTCCTCTATCTCTATATGCACCCATATGTTCATAGCAGCACAATTCACCATAGCTAAGATCTGGAAACAGCCTAAGTGCTGTGGTACATCTACACGATGGAATACTATGCTGCTGTTAAAAAGAAGGAACTCTTACCATTTGCAAGGGCATGGATGGAGCTGGAGAGCATTATGCTAAGTGAAATAAGCCAGTCAATGAAGGAAAAATACCACATGATCTCACTCATTCATGGATAATAGAGACCATTATAAACTTTTGAACAATAATAGATACAGAGGCAGAGCTGCCTCAAACAGATTGTCAAACTGCAGCGGGAAGGCTGGGGAGGGTTGGGGGGCAGGAGGGAGGGGGGTAAGAGATCAACCGAAGGACATGTATGCATGCATATGAGCATAACCAATGGACATAAGACACTGGAGGGTAGGGGAGGCCAGGGGATTGTCAAGGGCGGGGGAAAAAAAGGACACATATGTAATACCCTTTGTAATACTTTAATCAATAAAAAATAAAAAAATAAAAAATCAAGTGATATACTAAACTTGTAGCACTCTAAGAATTCGAGAAAATTAACCTAATGATAATTATTTCCAATTATACTAAATATAAATCAAACTGCAGGAATACCAATCAATCATTTTATATAAATGCGTTCTTAAAATTTCTAACAAATGTTTTCTCATCTGTGCCATTAACTTAGGATAAAATTTCCATAACCAACAATAAATTATATGTATGTATCCTTTATATATATATTGTTTATACATATATATTGGCATATATCTTACATATATATTTTTTATTAAGTTACCTCACTCAACCCACTGTTAAAGAGTATAAATAAAAGCAGTACATAATTTCAAAAGAATTTATGAGAAATGAACTTTAAAAGATTCTTCAGATACCAAAACTATGGTTGCAAGAAATCATAAAAAGGGCATAAATTTTATGGCAATTCAGATACTTCTCACTTCGATAATGCAGAACTAAATTATCTATAATTGGTCAGTTAGATAAATTTTCTTGGTACCCTATAACCCATTATTCATTTGTTTGTATTTAAATGTTCCAATCACATTTTCCTCAAATAAATGTATAAACATTACTTACATGTCATAGTCACCAAATTAATTTTTAAGGAAAAATAATCTGATTACATTTGGGCCAAATTTTTTGGCATCTTTCTTCCCGTGTTTTTAGAATTTTCTTTAATATGCCATAATAAATTTCTTTTGAAACTTAGTCTCTTCAACATGGGAGTCTGACCTCATGTTGCTACTGGGGAAATTTTTTCCTAAATTTGAAATCAAACTCTGAAGTTTCAGATAAATGACTACTTTAATCCTTTTCCCTGAAATCCCATATACAGTGAACAGGTATGTCAGAAAGGCAAAAGAATAAAGCAGTAAGACAATAGTAAACTAAAGTAGTACTAGTTTTGGAGGATAGAAAAGAGCTAGAAGGATCACTGATATAGTAGAAATAAAGGAAACCTAACTGCCATCAAGTGGTGATACAGTATAAAAACCCAAAACCTTGAAAAGGCTCACACATTGGACTCACTTATGTATCAAATCCTAAAGTAGGCATGAGGACGTAAACAAGAAAAACAGTTCAGTTTACTTGTGGAATGGTAGGGAATATCAGATATTTTCCCTATTCTCCCTGCTCAGAAGACTGCACCTTCTTTATCCTGGTAGCAGGAAAATGTGATTTTATGTTATCTTTAGACTTCCCTTAACTGTCATTCTGGGAATTTCCCTTGTTTGTATTTGCTGTGTACCTTCTACATGCAAGGCACTGTTCTTGTTTTTGGTCGTTAGGCAATGTATAAGACTGATTTGGTCACTGCCTCTGTAGGGTTTATGGAGTAGCAGTTAAAACAAGTGTTTTCCCTAATCAAGAGTATGAAAAAGAAAAAAAAGAGTTCTCTAGATACTAAATATGTTATGATTTGAGAAAATTAAACCCATTCTCTAAAGTTTTACATGCTCTTTTCTTTTTTACTTGGGCTTTCTTTTTCTGGGATCATGCTTTTGATCTACTAGTGTCTATAAGACATCGATTTAGGCCCTTGGTGGCATTCAAAATAAAAAGTTGTCTCCCTCAAAATAATTTACACTTTAATTGGGAAAAATATTTCCTCTCACAAACAAAAAATATGGCTTTAAAGGCAGTGAAGGAATTTCCCCAAAACAAAGGTAGCCTCCAAGATCCTTTTCAATGCTTGTGAGAAACAGGGTTCTGATTTCCTTCTTGCCCTTCACACTACCCATACTTTTCTTCATCGTGATTGACAATCAATTCTAATCAGTTACAAAGAAAAGAGAGGGGAGCAGAAAGTACAACCTCATTTTACGCATCTCAAAATTGCTATCTAACCTTCTGGAAGATTATTCCTATTAATGCTGCCATTTGGGGTAAATTCTAATGAAGAAAACTTATTCAATGTTACGTAGTTATGTAAATGGCCCTGCTTAAAAATAATGACAAGTTTTGATTATATAATAAAGATATTCATGATGCACACAGAAGGATGAAGAAATTAAGGTGGTAAAAAAAGTTTGCTCTAATCAAATTTTTCTATAATATACAGGTGTTGGCAAAAGTAGATTTACAGCTGTTCATATGGAAAAAGACATGCAGGTTCTGATTATTAAAATAGCTTTATTAATTCAAAAGAATGTCAAAAAGCACTTAGGTACAATCTCATATGTGCTAAAATAATAATTTAAAAATAAAATCTGTTTTGCATACTCACAACTGTAATCCTCCTTTTAACCACCCCTGTATATTATTTCTTATAAAAAATGAAAAAAATCAGAATGCTCCTTTAAAATGCTTTTGCAATAAACACTAGTTAAAATACAAAAAAAACTTTTGAAAACTATGATGTACTGTCAAAACAAAAAAAAAAACACTTGTCTTTATTTCCCAAGGAACAGTTTTTAACTAAAAACAAAGAGGAAAATGAAATATTTAAAAAGATGGGGAAATAAGACCTAGAAGCCAAGAACTACTTTAAAAGCTAATAATGCACAAATCTATGCTTATTAAAAATTAGACCATACCATGCATGTGCTGGTTTTGAGGTTTTTGAAGGAGCAGTTAAAGCTGTTTCTGTGCTATTCACTCCTGAATTATTTTCTTTGGTAGTCATTGCGATCATTTTTCGTTGTTTCTGAGAAAGTTTGACTCCAGGAGAAATCACTTTGCTAGAAATTAAGTTAAATTAATTAGTTTCACTACCTCTGAGAAAGTTTAATTCCGTAAGAAATAATTTTGCTACAAATTAAATTAAACCAATTAACATTAATTTCTGCTTAACGAAGGTTATAGGTAATTATATTGCTTTCTCTTTATCTGATGTGGTTTTACTACTACTGGATCAAAATGACCACAAGAATCAACAGTGACAATATCAGTTTATACTATTAATGATCAAGTAATACCTACATATGAGCTTTCCACTTACTAATACACACACTTGCATTAGAACCACAATGATCGTTTTAAGGGCAAGTTTCTGGCATTTAATACTGTATTTCACAAAAGTTGGACTATTAACCCAAATAAATCTTTAGCACATATTTAAGAAATATGTATTGGAGGCTAAGCTACCTAGGGAAGAGCTTATAATGAACTTTAATATAAAATGAAGAAAAATAATAGGGAAAGTCCTGTAGGTCTTTCCAATTCTTTAGTGCAGAACTACAACACAATACAGACTTTTTTTTTTAAATGATTTTTTTAAACAAACCCCAAATTTGTCTTTGGCGTAGCTCCACATTTTTGTCTATTTTCTTCAATTTGCATGATGGTTCTGAGATCCATGATAGGAGGGCTGACAGGACTAAAAGACATAAAAGTTACTTTACAATGCATTCATTTATCCATAAAGTCTTACCTCCAAACTTCACCAAAACTATAAATTATATATAAGATTTATAATGAGAGGATAATTTAGGTTGGTTTTATCAGCTGTGGAAACTTCAAAAAAGGTATTTTGAATGAAAGCTAATTTTATACATACATAAATAACTACTTAAATGCATCCAGTCATAATGGTAAGTAATATAACAAACTCTGAAAGAAAAAAAAAATGCCAAGCAATAGAAAGATGCATAACTTATCTGACACCATAATGAGAAAAAAATTCTACAATCTTCAGAAATAGCCAATATATTTTTCTGACTTTACACCAAGCTATTCATAAAACATGTTTTAAAAATAGTCTAGCACAGCCAGTGTGGTTCAGTGGTTGAGCATCAACCCATGATCCAGGAGCGCCTAGTCAGGGCAACATGCCCGTGTTGTAGGCTTGACCCCCAATAGGGAGCGTGCAAAAGGCAGCCCATTGATATTTCTCTCTCTCCTCTTCTCCCTTCCTCTCTCTAAAATCAATAAAAACATATTTTTAAAAAATTTTAATAAAAGGTAGTCTAACATTAGTAATTACAAGATGCTTCTATATATTCTTACAAATATGTTTACTTAGACAAAAACATTTGAGACTAATTTCTGAACTATCCTTAGATCATGAAGCAACGTACACTGGGACATAATAATCTATGTTCCAACTGTGCAAAATACAGTATATTTCAAAGTAATTACAGATATCACCCAGATAATATAATTGGTAAGTTAATTAACAGTTTTAGAATATTATAAACCACAGTCGATATATAAAGATGAAGCACAGTTCAATAAACACTGAAAAAGAATACTGTATTTTAATATCTACTTCAGTTTTAAAAACTGACTTTTCTAAATTTAAAAAATATAGGTTAAGTTAAAAGCACAGTATAACATTAAGTGAATATCCTCTAAAAATTAACTATGATAACAATAGATTTTGTGAGATCTTAGATAACCCTTAATGTGCTAAAAAAAAAAAAAAAAAAAAAAAAAAAGATAAAGTAAGCCTACAAATGACAAAATGGTCTTCCTGAGTGGGATTTTTAATATATACTATCCTCCCCCTACACCCTCACCTCATAAAACGGTGATATCAAGTCACTATTATGTGTGTAATAGTATTTACTAATATTCACTGATGACAACACAAAGGTAATTAAATTGTCTGGAAAAAAAGGAGCCTATTTTAGCTGGTTAGTAATTTGTATGCATTAAGGTAATTTTCTGTGTATTATATTAGAAATCTATACAGTGAAACCTCGGTTCTCAAATTAAATTTGTTCCAGAAGGGTGTTCGAGAAGCAATTTTTTTGAAAACATCATTTTTTCCCGTTAGAAATAATGTAAATGGAATTAATCCATTCCAGACCCACAAACGATCCCCCGTCTTAACCTTTCTTTATACAATATATACCTCATGTACTTTTAAATCTATAAACACTTCTTTTCTTAAATTTATCAAATCACCCTCTACTAGCCTTAAAGGAATCACTTTCAGCATTCTTTACAGGGCTGTCTTTCAGGAGGTCAGTTTGTGGCATCTATGCTTTTTCACATACCACTGCCTCCTGTCACCAGCTACCTGCTTTTAATTTATTTAAATCAACAACAGGTTTTCTACCTCTTCAATTGCATGTAATTGTTTTCTGAGCACTTTCACACCCTTAGCAACATTAGCATTCTTGATGGCCTCTTTATGTTTTAAAATTGTGCTAATCTTAGATTTTGCCACCAACAAAAGCTAATCTTCAGATTGTTGCCAGAGAGGTGGTTTTTGTCATGCTGAGGCATCAGGATGAATGGACTGTCAGGTAGCAAACTGAAACATTTTTTCTGTGAACAACTTGGTCTAGAAACGAGGTTTGACTGCATTCATATTTTTAAATATACTTCATTAAAAATATTCATTTGACTAAAAATGAATTATTATATTTTTCAGATGATGGCAAAAAAATTAATATCCTACCTGAAAGAGCCAGCAGCCCAACTAGAAGAGCTTGAACTATCAATTCTGTTACTTGGAATGGGCTGTGGAGCAGATACTTTAAGTATTGGTGATTTTTCCCATGGTTTTAAATCTTCCCTGAAATATGTAGGAGGTGTACCATTAACATATGGTTTCTTTTTCCCCTGGGAGTAAAAAAACATTTAAAAGGTGAATAAAAAAGCAAGCTCCTAGCAGAGCAGCTAATATTGTTGGCACTTAAATAAATTATATTAAAGAGGAAAATCATCTATATATAATAAAAGCCTAAGCAACCATTACGGTGGAACAACCAGTCTCTATGATGTGCACTGACCTCCAGTGGGCAGACACTCAATGTAGGAGCTACCCCCTGGTGGTCAGTGCACTCCCACAGGGGGAGCGCCACTCAGCCAGAAGCCAGGCTCACCACTAGTGAGCACAGTGGTGGTGGGAGGAGCCTCTCCTGCCTCCGTGGCAGCGCTAAGGAGCAACGAGCCCAGGAGTAAGGAACAGCAAGGAGCAGAGAGCAGGCGGGCAGTATGGAGAGAGGGGGTCCCACCTGCCTGCTTAGGCTGGACCTAAGCCAGCAGGCAGACATCCCCCAAGGGCTCCCGAACTGCGAGAGGGCGTGGGCCAGGCTGAGGGCACCCCCCACCCCCAGTGCACGAATTTCGTGTACCGGACCTCTAGTATGACAATCATCATCTAGCATTTTCAATTCAGTTCTTCCACAGTTTAGTGCCTTAACTAATTCTCAAAACAAATCAGTGACTATAACCCAATTACTGTGAACTTTGGGAATAATTTTTAGGAAAACAAGTTTACATATTAAATCCCTATTTACATGAGGATTAAGCAAAAATGTTAATATATGAAGCAGTAACTTAAAAATTAAAGTCCACAGCCCTGGCCAGGTGGCTCAGTTAATTGGAGCATCTTCCCATACACTAAAAGGTTGAGATTCAATTCCTAGTCAAGGCACATACCTAGGTTGCAATTTGATCCCCAGTAGGAGAGTGTATGGGAGGCAACTGATTGATGTTTCTCTCTCTAAAAATCAATAAAAGAACATATTCTCAGGTGAGGATTAAAGTAGAAAATTAGCCCGGCCTGCAAGGCTCAGTGATTGAACACTGACCTATGAACCAGAAGGTCATAGTTCAATTCCCAGTCAGGGCACATGCCCAGATTGCAGGCTCAATCCCCAAAGTGGGCATGCAGGAGGCAGTCGATCAATGATTCTCTCATCATTGAGGTTTCTATCTCTCTCTCCCTTCCTCTCTTAAGTCAATAAAAATTAGTAAAATAAAATGCTATTATAATTTTGTGTTCAGGTGAAGAAAATGACCTACTGCAGCTTACTGTGAATTGTGCTAGATTAGGAGAACTCCATTCGAGAGTATTGCTTCAGTTAACACCATGGAGAAGAGACTGCAGGATTTAAATGGAAGCTTACATTCAAATCATTTTCCTTTGACAATTTTTAGGTGGTGTTAACTGGCATTACACAAAATAATTTCCAAATAACTTAGCTATATTTTCCAGTATGTCTATACAGTGTTTCTATATTTTTATATCAACATAGATTTTAGTTGCAGAAAGATTAGAAATAAAACATCAAAAAGTGCTCAAAACTGCCATTAAAATCTTTAAAACTAGAAACATTATGTAAATTTGAGGAAACTAACTGCATATATTGTCATTAATTAGGCTTTTGTTATTTTTACTTCAGAACACTGTCCTGGTTGATTTATATAATGAAATATAAACTGTCTATACGCCTAATTTCTGAAGTTAAGAAAAGAGTACATTAATAGACAAGTAAAAACAAACCTCAATTTTATCTGAATGAAATGCTGTTGTGAAATCAGGGGACTGTAAATCTCTAGGACTACCCACTCCTGCATAGCTTCCTTCAGAGTCTGATGTCAACAGTTCTGGAAGAGATTCCACAGAATTGGTCTTACCAGACTTTAATAATCCTAAAAGGTAAATTTAAAAAATATATATGTATTACATCAATAAACCAAACAAAGCCAAAAACTTTCACTTATCCAGACTTAACATTTAAATCATAGCCACTCTACCAAAATCTTAATAATTCAAGCTAAAAAAAAGAAAATCTACATTTTTAAACAATAGTTCTAATTATATACCAATTATGCAATAATCCCAAGGAAGACAATTCTTTGGGATCTGCTTTAAAAAGCAATTCAGGCCCTGGCTGGTATGGTTCAGTGGACAGAGCATCGGCTTGCAGATTGAAGGGTCCTGGATTCGGTTCCAATCAAGGACACGTACCTCAGTTGTAGACTAGATCCCTACCCCTGGTCGGGGCATTTACTGAAAGTAACCAATCAATGTGTCTCTTTCACATGGATGTTTCTCTCCCTCCCTTCCTCCTTCTCTAAGAATCAATGAAAAATATCTTCGGGTGAGGATTAACAAAAAGAAAGAAATAAAGTAATTCAGAACTTTATTTTTCCAAATAAAAATAAAGAAGACAAAATTAATAAACTTCAGTCCCCTGCCCTTTCCCTTTCACATCTATCTCTCTGTATGAAGGTATCTGCACCCTCACAGAGGAGGACTGGCCGTATGGGGGGAGCTAGCCACCAGATTGGCCCAGTAGTAGAGGCTTTGCTGAAGCCAACTATGGTCTGTTTGAGGGTTTTCTTCCACATTAAAAAAAAGAAAAAGAAAAAAAATCTGTGGATTAAGAGCTATTTTTAGTTAGCTTATTACCTAAAGGAAGAGCTGTTATGAAATGTATATGTCATTTCTTCTCTTAAGCAGGCTAAATACTTGTTTCCCTACCATACCTGGTATCCAGATTCATTAGCTGGTCAGAGTCATAGCAAACATAAATACAGTAAAAAGTAAATTTTGCTTCAGTTTGTATTTCAAATTTAGTATAATCTAAATGAAGTAGCAAAATAACCAAAATAAACACATTATATGGGCTGTAACTAAAAGTTATACAATTGATTTAAAAGCAAATAAAAGATAGCAACTCATATATTCAAATAGGTGTTATTCTTTTTAAAGTGAATCACTTTGATCATATATATGCCTTTTCTTATGGTAATCACTGCTAAAACAGAGTTCAGAAATAACATTCAAGGTTTTGGTTTTTTTACTACAATATTTTAAATATTTTTAACGGAGGCAAATTTTTATCTAAGAGAGCATTTTTTAATACTGAAATGTTCCTAAAAGTCAATCAGAAATAAATCTAATAAATAAAGAGAATGATTAAAGTAGCCAACAATTGTTTTCGGAAAAAAATATTTTCACAGAATGTTTTTTTTCTAACTTTAAAGATCAAAGCAAATAAATGGTAAGCCTTTGCACAACTGTCCTTGATAAAATTTGTCTCATACTCAAATTTTTTTCCAAAATAGGTGTTTTTGGCCCCCAATTAAATTTAACCTTTCAATCGTTTTTTTTTCTTTTGGCCACAGAAAGAGTGGTACAGCAACAAGGATATAAAACTGGAATAAAAAACTAAATCTATTTGTCGATCACTATCTCAAATTTAAAGGAAGGGATGTATATTAGTTCATTACTAATGTCTCTTCCAGCTCTGAAATGCCAAGACTAACACATCCTATCTAATAAAATAGTAATATGCAAATTGACCATCACTCCAACACAAGATGGCCGCCCCCATGTGGACACAAGATGGCCTGCAGGGGAGGGCAGTCAGGGGTGACTGAGCCGGCAGAGGAGGGCAGTTGGGGGCAACCAGGCTGGCAGGGGAGGGCAGTTGGGGGCAACCAGGCCGGCAGGGGAGGGTAGTTGGGGGCAATTGGGCTGGCAGGGGAGTGGGTAGGGGGTGATCAGGCTGGCAGGCTGAAGCAGTTAGGGGCAATCAGGCAGGCAGGCAGGAGAGCATTTGGGAGCCAGCAGTCCTGGATTGCTGAGAGGGATGTCCGACTGCCCATTTAGGGACTGGGCCTAAATGGGCAGTTGGACATCCCTTGAGGGGTCCCAGATTGGAGAGGGTGCAGGCTGGGCTGAGGGACACACACACCCCCCGGCCATGCACGAATTTCGTGCCCTGGGCCTTTAGTGTTCTAATAACATTATTTAAAACAAACCAAGTACCTACTTTTCCTAAGTCTTTTAAGGTAACTGGAAAATCAATAGTTTTACAACTGTCTATCCACTTATTCATCCTTCCATCAATACACCCAAGCCTCCTTCTCAGGACCAGAAGCAATTCATACAACACAGCACAAAATCACAAACTTTGACACTTAAAAGTCCTAAAACAGGAATCAAGAGATGTGGTAAATGGGAAATCACTCTTCAGTACTTATCTTTTGTGTTATCTAAAATAACTGTTCCTTACATTATTTATTCCTTTGATCTTTACCAAGCATGTCAAGCACCTCATTTGTAGCATTTTATTAAACATAAAAGATATGCTTTCTTTGCACCTGAATTACAGCTATTTTTTCCACAGGAAAGCAAAACCATGTGCAGTTGTATCCTTCAGTTACTTATATAAGTTGACTATAAAAATATGCTGATAGAAGTTATATCAGGTTATATCTTGCTGCCATAAACATATCTACTGTTTTCGAAAACCATACTGTAATCTTATTATAGACCCACTTCATATTTTTATCTAAAGAAACCATTAAGATTTAGATAAAATGCAATCTGAATCTAATCAGATTAATCTATAATGTGGGATAGTCTCTAATGCCATTTTTTCAAAACAAAGCAAAATAAAATGGTATGAGGGGTGCTACTCTTAGTTAAAAGATACTTAAAGAGAGATTAATAAGAAAAGGCATGCCAGACCATTGAGACTCAGTGGTTGAGATGGACCTATGAACCAGGAGATCATCTTTCCATTCCTGATCAGGGCACATGCCTGGGCTATAGGCTCAATCCCCACTAGGGGGCATGCAGGAGGCAGCCAATCAATGTTTCTCTCTCTACCTCTCCCTTCCTCTCTAAAATTTATATATATATATTTTTAAAGGCAAAGTCAATCTTGATAAGATACTAGTTTTTTTTTTTTAAAGGCTAAAACAAAACAAGGCTATAAAAACATTTTTGGACAATTTGGACAATTGGATACTAGTATAGACTATTACTAGATAATATTAATGGATTAATGTAATTGTCTTAGATATAATAAAGGTATTGTGGTTGTGTAGGAGAATATCCTTATTCTTAGGAGATTCATATAAAAGTTTGAGGAGAAATATCATGTCTATAACTTACTCCCAAGTGGATCAGTTAAAATAAAAGTGTGTTTGGAGGATGAGGGAAGACTACAAGAAAAAGCAAAAGTGGTTACAGGTTAACAATAAATGTAGATGAATGGTATAAGGTGTTCATGGTGTTTTTCTTCCATCTTTTCAATAAGTTAAATATTTTCAAAATTAAAAACAGGAAAATAATTTTTAAAAAACGTCATAACCTTTACTTTCAAATAGGTTAACATAATGCCTACATGGAGAATGTGTTATATTCTACTATCAGATTATATACCTTCTTATGCACAGGAATGGCATCTCCCTTAGAGCACTGATATATATGAACTGAATCCATGTGGTAACAGTATCTCTGTAACGTTTTGCTCACCTCTGCTAACCTTCCATGCCACTGGACAGAGTGGTTTTTCTAAAAACATAAATCTTATCCAGTCACACTCTGCCTTAAAAATCCATTCATAGCTAACCACAGTCTTCAGAATAAAATCCAAATACCTTAATTTGGCATGAAATATGCAATACCCTCCAAGATATGACCCTCTCTAACCCATCTCCTATCTGCAC
This sequence comes from Myotis lucifugus, assembly GCF_000147115.1. Taxonomy (NCBI): domain Eukaryota; kingdom Metazoa; phylum Chordata; class Mammalia; order Chiroptera; family Vespertilionidae; genus Myotis; species Myotis lucifugus. The sequence goes on along the minus strand of NW_005871119.1, from coordinate 1,224,008 downwards.
ACAACCTGTATGGCTGGGCCATGCTAAACTATATGCACAAGAAATGTGCAGTTCTTTCTATTGCCTCTAGGCTTGGAAACATATTACCCCCTTCTCTTAGTAGGTCCATCTGCCTCCTTTTCTTAACTAACTTCATTCTTTAAGATCCAGCTCAAGTATCACTTTCCTCTAAGACAGCGGTTCTCAACCTGTGGGTCGGGACCCCTTTGGGGGTCGAACGACCCTTTCACAGGGGTTGCCTAAGACCATCGGAAAACACATATATAATTACATATTGTTCTTGTGATTAATCACTATGCTTTAATTATGCTCAATCTGTAACAATGAAATTGGGGGTCACCACAACATGACGGAACCGTATTAAAGCAGTGGTTCTCAACCTTCTGGCCCTTTAAATACAGTTCCTCATGTTGTGACCCAACCATAAAATTATTTTCGTTGCTACTTCATAACTGTAATGTTGCTACTGTTATGAATCGTAATATAAATATCTGATATGCAGGATGGTCTTAGGCGACCCCTGTGAAAGGGTCATTCGACCGCCAAAGGGGTCGCGACCCACAGGTTGAGAACCGCTGGTATTAAAGGGTCGCGGCATTAGGAAAGTTGAGAACCACTGCTCTAAGAGCTCCTTCCTATCTTCTCAGACTAGTTTCTGTGTCCCACAGCAACTTCAGAGTACTTATCACAAGTACTATCACTTTCTGTAACCACCCTAACCCTAAGACAATTTCCTTTTTTTTTGACAATTTTCTATTTCAGTAGCCCCAGCAAATAGCACATAATAGTATTTAATACATGTCAAATGAATTAGGTAAAGAATAGAGACAGGAAAGATTAAATCTGGAAATACATCCTAAAATACTTTCCACTAACCTGTAGATGGTAGGCTCTGAATAATATCTGAAAGGTTATAACCTCCAGAACTATCTGAACGTTTACGTGGCTTCTTTTTTGCTTTTGTTTTGGCCTTCTTGAACATACTTTCCCTAGGAAATAGCAAACATAAAAGTCACTTTTAAAAAATAAATTAAAATGAAACAAAAGAACTATGCATGTTGAAAAAACACATAAGGCCTGCCCACTGTCGCTCAGTGGTTGAGCATCGACCCATGAACCAGGAGGTCAAGATACATATCCCCAGTAAGGGGAGTGCAGGAGACAGCCGATCCATGACTCTTTCCCTCTCCCTATATTAAAAAAGAAAACATGTAAGGATATGCATGCTGCAGTCACATTTATGTGATCTAAAGCAAATTCCTCAATTTCACTGAACTTCCATGTGTTACTATTACTTACTCTAACCCTAGCATTTCTGTGAAAGTTAGAAGATGGTATAGGAGAAAATTCTTTGAAAAGTAAAATACTGCACATGTTCATATAAAAGCTATTATAAACTATAATCTTGAATGAGAAATATTTGCTGATAATTTAAAGCATTTAAAGAAATACTTAATTCCCCTAAATTAAGTATTATTAATCAGGAAAGGAAAAATAAAATTATCTATGAGGGCTACAACTACCTTTCACTAAAAATTACAGATTTCATTCTATAATTTCAACAGTTATACAGGTCTGATACAAATACTATTATTTTGTAAAGGATAAGATGTCAATGCTAATAATTTTATTATAATTTTTAATATAATAACATGTCATACATCTACATCAGATATCTACAAACTGCCAAGTATCCTAAATGCTAACGAACTCTAGAAAAGGGATTGAAAAAGAAAAAGAGCCATAACCGGTTTGGCTCAGTGGATGGAGCGTCGGCCTGCGACTGAAAGGTCCCGGGTTCGATTCCGGTCAAGGGCATGTACCTTGGTTGTGGGCACATCCCTAGTAGAAGATGTGCAGGAGGCAGCTGATCGATGTTTCTCTCTCATCATTGATGTTTCTAACTCTCTATCCCTCTCCCTTCCTCTCTGTAAAAAAATCAATAAAATATATATATATAAAAAAAAAGAAAAATGAATATATCAGAACCCAAGAGCAGTTTTCAATGAGCTACTACACATACACACATAATACATTGTATATATGTAGTAAATGACTTGAACAACCAAAGATTTTAAATCATTTACCAAGTAGAACTAATTCTGTTATCAGTTGATAAGGGAGCCTAAAACATGAATTGGAAATTATAACCAGGGCTAGTCAAATGGTAGGCCTAGTACTGGATATTATCTAGAATCTGGAATACTTTGCTGGAGGACTCCATAATGTTAAGTCATTGCAGGCCATATCTCTTGAACCAGTTAGGTTCTCTATAAATCTAATCTTCATTCCAACATGGGAGAGGGGAATCACTTAGTTGAATGGGGTTCAGAAAGAAATCAATGCTCTTTTCCAAATTCAACCACTTGCTCTGATCTTTTTTTTTCACTCTCGTCTTCATAAACCTGGTACCTCTTAATTCTTACGTCTTTCCAGAATTATGTTTTATTTTTTTTCTGTTCTGTCATTACTACTCAGCAACCTCTTTCCAACTTCCAAAGCTGTCATCATCTCTTGACTGCTGTCTTCCCCTATCCTGCTCTCTGGGCTTTAGTGCATTAGGCCTTTTGTGTTTCTTTAACCACAGCAGGGCTTAGGAAGGTAGTTAAAATAAATGTACTAATTCAACCCAACATGTTTAATCTGAAGGCTACATTCCTTTCATATTTACAGGTAATTTTGTTATATCTGCAAATATAAAGTATTCATTTACTTTGTACTACACTAAGGCTAAGAATGAGCATAAATAAATGCATGTATTATTTCAGGTATCTCAATTTTTTTCTTTCAATGTCAATATGAAAGTGTCCAAGATTTGGAATGGGGGGGGGGGAGACAGAGCTTACGAATTATTTTGTTCCATATTTATTTCTTCTTTAAAAAAAATATCTCCATCTTCTAGTTCCAAATAGCTAATATCTGGTCCATCCTGATATGGTGTAATGACTCTTTTATCCATTGCTGGAATCTACAAAAAAAAAGTCACCTTTTAAATACAAAATTTACAAATATCTCTTTAAATCTTGATGTAATATCCCATTTGTTTTAATATATGGTGACATTAACTAGAAAAAGTCTAGAAGGCCTAATGGTTTTCTAAATTTAAATCAAGTGGTTGATTCAATTAAAAGATTATTCCATTAAGGCATGGGGGGCAAAAAGAAAAACCTTGACAGAAAAGTATCCCTTTATTAAAAATACAAACTAGCCCTGAAGGGTCCCAGGTTCGATTCCCGGTCAAGGGCACATGCCCGAGTTTCAGGCTCAATCCCCAGGAGGGGGTATGCGGGAGGCAGCTGATCAAAGATTCTCTCTCATCATTGATGTTTCTCTCTCTCTCTCCCTTCCTCTCTGAAATCAATAAAAATATTTTTTAAAAATGCAAATTAATCTATTTGTTATAGGAATCATGTAAATCCATGTTTTTGCACTGTCCTGACCTTTGGTAAATAATAATGAAAGACCCTGAAGCTTTCAGTAACTTTCATTTATGAAGAAATTAAAAAATACTAATCTTATTAAGTATTTTCAATATCAATTATCCTATTTATCTATAGAATCTGTAAAGAACAGAAGAGGTCAATTGGGGAAAAGAGGAGATATATGTAACACTCTCAATAATAAAGGTTTAAAAAGTATATGTATATAGAAAGAAATACTAGGTCCTGTTTTCTAAAAGATCCTAAAATATTAGAATTCATTAGGAAATTATTCCATTGAGATGTCTGACCTAATATAATGCTTTAGATGATAATATCAAAAGAACATAAACCTTACCATTTTTCGGTAAAATGCAGAAAGATCCTTCAAAACACCAACACTTAAAACATCAAGAGACCTAACAAGTAAGATACAAAATTTTATCTTGATACTTAAGTAACTTAATACCTGTCAAGGTTTTCAAATATGTGGAGAAATTTTATATTGCTGAATAAACAATAGTTGTTTTTAAAACATTAATATCTAGCTGCTACATATTCTTTTAGGAAGCATGCATAGTTATATATTTCGATAAACATCATGAACACACTAGAAAATATCTTATGAAAAACTCAAATAACTCTTATAAATGATAGAAAAATATTTTCTACTAGAGGCCCGGTGCATGAAATATGTGCGTGTGTGTGTGTGTGTGTGTGTGTGTGTGTGTGTGTGTGTGTGTGTCCCTTCAGCCCAACCTGCACCCTCTCCAATCTGGGACCCCTCAGGGAATATCCGACTGCCACCAGTAGAACGTCCCTCTCACAATCTGGGACCGCTGGCTCCTAACTGCTAACCTGTCTGCCTGCCTGGTCGCCCCCAACTGCCCCCCCTGTCAGCCTGGTTGCCCCACACAGCCTGCTGTTCAGTCGTTTGGTCGTCCCTCACTTAACCCCTCTGCTTCAGTTGTTTAGTTGTCCCTTACTAACCCACCTGCTGGCCTTGTCGCCCCACACAGCTGTTCAGTCATTACTGTTACTGTGACAGCGTCCCGGACAATCTGCATATTAGCCTTTTATTATATAGGATTGTAATGAAATAGCAAGTATATATTCATTTTTCAGCTTTCATTATCCACAAATTATAATCTTTAACTATAGAAGGAGTGCTTATATTGATAGAACAATTGCCTAACTATTAGGATACTTAAATTTTATCTAGAATTATCATTGCTACCAACTAACTTCATGACCTTGAGCAACTCATATTACCTTTCTGTGCTTTAGTATCTTCCTGTGTAAAATGACATTCAGACTACATCAATAGTATTAAGGAACTCTCAGGTTCCAAAGATGTACTTTAAGACACCAGTGAAAATTTAAATCAATTTACACTTTGAAATATACTTTAAAGTATTTTTAAAACTAATCCAAAACAATGTGCATATTCAAATGTGTACCATACCAGTTTTAATATTTTGAAGATAAGTAACTTGTGCTACTATGTCCTCATTGGTGTGCCCTTTTTTTTCTGTGCATATTTATTTGCACTTTTTCTAGCAAACATGTATTTGATTCATGGTCAAATCTGTACAAATCTTTGTTTTAATGCAAGTTATATATGGCTACTCATGTAAAATTACACCAGTAGACACTTGTACCATCCTTAATATTAATAGTTCAGCTGATACTTGTCACAACATAATAACTGAGTAATAGTAGTATGACTCATTATTTTCCAATATATTTTAGATAGGTTTGGTGCTTATTCTACATTTTGGTTAATTCCTGACAAACTGAATGGGCTTAATTTGGTTAATAATTGCTGTGATTAGAATTACTAATGTAATGTCAGCAATTAACTTTATTCTTCTGCAATTCCAGTCTCTCACACTAACATTCAAGAGAAATTTTCAAATGACATTGTCTAATATTCCATAACATTAATTTGTACTAGAAAAGCATTGTTTACAAAATAACAAAGCATTAAATTGCCAAAATATTATTTCCTCTAAATTGAACCCTAAGAGGCAATTATTAAAAATCTGTTAATAAAACACTTTTATTTAAATCAGTTTTGGAATTATTTTCATTAAAGATTATCCTGACTTTGAAAGGTCAGTTATCAAAAACTGTTATGATTTATAATAAATTATGTAGGTTAAGATTTGATTTTTTACCAAAAAAGTTTTCTGGGTTTTCTCAGCTTTAATATGAAGATATAGCCCTAACGGGTTTGCCTCAGCGGATAGAGCGTCGGCCTGCGGACTCAAGGGTCCCAGGTTCGATTCTGGTCAAGGGCAAGTACCTTGGTTGCGGGCACATACCCAGTGGGGAGTGTGCAGGAGGCAGCTGATCGATGTTTCTCTCTCATCGATGTTTCTAACTCTCTATCCCTCTCCCTTCCTCTCTGTAAAAAAAAAATCAAACTGACCAAGATCTCTAATCTCAAATTTGTGTTCACCAAACACTCACTTTTCTCACCAATGACTTTATAATGAATAAATGTAATAAAATTTTGACTTTATTAAAAAGAAATATGTAAATTTATTTCATTAAAAAATTCCACTGCTAAAACAATTGAAAATAGTATGATATTACCAAGATCCCTCTAATTCTAAAATGCCTATGACTCCTAAATCATTAACATCAAATAATTTCCATCCAGGTAATCCTCATAATATGAAATATTAATTTATAAAACAGGGTATATAAATTTAGCTGACTTTTTATGTAAAATGAGTCATTTTTCATAAGAAGCATTTCATTACTCATTGATTCCTACATAAAGCCTTCTACACACCTATCGGCTTGCAACAAACTAGAGAAAATAAAATTTTCAGACCATCCCTTGCAGCCTAAGTTGGACAAGAAATGTCTTAAAGAGAATAAATACATACAAAAATAGAAATCAACCAAATTTTACGCATGCTTACATGTAAATTAAGTACTAGTATTACAGATAGTGTCCAAAAGCCAAGGTCACAATTATAGTTACAAACCAACCGAAACAAGCAGAGAGATGCACACATATAAAAAATATATTTGTGATAATATTGTTTCACAACTTTGCAACCAGAATGTAAGCTTTACTGAGGATTTTGTCTATTTTGTTCATTGTTGTATCTTATCAATGATTAGTATATAAGTAGCCATTGTTCATGGAATCATTAAATCTGCTTACATTTCATTTTTTCTACAAAACCAGAATTTATCATTATTTACTTTTAGATTACTAATATAACTGCTATTATTTCTAAATAATTGCTTTTGCAATGATCATATAATGTATACACCCAACCTACCTTGCTTCTAGTAAAGCTGCCATATTCAGTCCTATAAACTGTAAACAAGACAGTTTCAATTGCTCAGCATTATACATTGCTGCAAATTCTAGTAGCATAGCAGCATTCTTGAGGGTAACTACAAAGGAAGAAAATGCATGCAAAATGAGATAAAAGGCATGTTACTACAGAAAATAAAATACACTTCTAAAGTTGTCAGGTTTGAACATTTAGAACAAGGAAAATTGTTAGTTTCTTGACAAAAATAACTTATACAGAGACAAATATAGAACTCACTTTTCTTAAAATACATGTTTATTGATTTCAGAGGGTAAAGAAGAGGGAGAGAGAGAAACATCAATGATGAGAGAGAATCATTGATGGGCTGCCTCCTGCACACCCAGTACTGGAGTTTGAGCCCACAACTCAGACATGTCCCCTAACTGGAAATCGAACTGTGACCTCCTGGTTCATAGGTCAATGCTCATCCACTGAGCCACACCAACTGGGAAGAATTCACTTTTCATCCTAATATGCCAAAGTGATTTTAAATGATCGGTTATGAGAAAAAATAAGCACACATAAAAAAAATTTAAGCAGAGAAAATACAGAAGGTACATTATAGTCACCTAAAAGCAAACACATAAGCATCAGTAATCTTCCACCTAATATTTTTAGAATATTTTTTACTTTAATTGATAACCAGCTTTCCTTTTCATTTATATAGCACAGAAGTCATTCTCTCTTCTATAAAACTAAAGCTATTCTTAAGACTAAGAGAAAATTATGAAATATATTTAATATCTATCAAATATATGTTGAGTAAAATATCAATTTATGTGGGTATATTGGCATATATAAACACATACACACACTATATATTTTGGAATATATATATATCTATACCTTACCATATTGTTCAGGCCAGTGCAGAACCTGGCATTCCATACAAGAGATTCTGGATTTTGTTAAAATGCCAGTAACAAAATATACACTTTATATATGAAGTAGGATATTCTGGGACAGTCTTCTAGCAAAACATACTTCATATATACTAGCATGTAACTCTGCCTTCTCAAACCTCTCCATTCTTTTTCTTATTTATTCTGAGTCCCAGAGAAACAGAACTATCTTCTATGCCAAGCTTCCACCATTTCTTTTTTCTTTCTCCCTTGTAACTCTGTCAAAAGTTGTAACCGCAAGCAAGCAATAATCATCTCTGTCTCACTTCTGACTAACCTAGTTTCAACTAATGAATAATGAATCCAGAGTTTCCCATTTCAAAGACATCAAAATGGATCATATAAAAATTTTGGAATTGTTCAGTTGGGAATAAGGACTGCCCAGTAAATGAAGACCAAACCATTCTCTTGCTAGGTTCTAGGAAGATCTAGAGATTCATTAATCAAGGCAAATGTGCAGCAAGGGCCAAGAAAAAAATATCCAAGGGATACCAGGAAAGTGAATTGAACAACTAAAAATGTCTTCTATATGTATACTTTATACCTGTTGCAGGTTGCATCCTTTATTTTATATATATTTCCCTTTCTTGCTTACAAAATCAGAGCTATTGTTCTCTTTCTGATAACCCAGGAGAAGATACTCCATAGAGCTCAAGAAAAATATAAATAAGACACTAAAGCTAAGACAAACTACTAGCATTTACAAATTAGAAAAACTTGACAGGAAATCACTTCACACTTCCTCAAGTGGCAATGAAGGAGAACAAATATTAGATTAGAAAGTCATAAAACTTTTATATCAGGCTAAGGAAATTTAACCTTTATCCTAGGATAAGCAATTAAAAATATCTAAACAGGGGAAGACATAATTACTTCCTACAGAAAGATTAAAGAGAAGTTAGAAGAGAGAAAGAGGACTTAAAAGACTACTGTGACATTACACAGAAGAGATGGGTAACAGTGAATTCAAATGAGCATGATCACAGAGAATAAAAAGGTGGGAGAAATGTGATCAACACAGTTAAGATGATTCAGTTTTGACAACTAAAAGAATCTGGTACTCAGAACAAAAAATAACCAAAAAAACTTGCAGTTTCAAAGTTGAGTGTTCAGGAGAAAAGCCATCCAATTAATTGAAATAATGAACAGAGAAAGAAATAAAAGTTTAAGAGAAAAAAGATGTGTTTTGCTCACATATATTAATGGAATGGTTACATAAACATTCCATCAAATAGTAGGAAATGGGTAGCTAAACATAGACCTACAGTCAACACCAGGAAAAGGGTAAAAAGTTTCTGTTTCCAAACTCACCCTTGAAATTCCAAATTAAGTATCACACCATCTTTATTATTCAAATTTTTGTGACATTTAAAAAAATAATATATTTCAATTATAATGTACATATTTTCACATACTAACATCTCTGAAATAGATATGCTACAAATGATGACATGAAATAATGTAAATGTTTTCACATTTTTCATGATACAAAAATATTGGTACATTTTACCATAAATGGCATCAAAAATCAATAAAATACAGCAATCCTAGACCAACTTGAAAACATACTAATATCCTAATTCAAAAATACTCACGTTTTTCAGTTAATGCTACTTCACAAATTTCTTTCAATCTAGTTATGAGAAGCTGATCAGCCACCACAAGAACACTACAAATAAAATCCACATTTTGAGATTCTAAAAGGAAAAAAAAGGAAACAAGCATTACTCTTCATTGCTTTATAAACACCTAGGAAAAACAAGTTAAAGTAATTAAGACAGTAAAAGAGAATTCCACTGATTATTTTATCAATGTTGGAATTGTAACTATGATAAATAGTAATAATATAAAAATACTTCTACCTAGAAAGAAACACACCCAAATGCCCTGGTTCACACTAAGACCATAAAATGGGCAACCTGAGTTAATCTTTTTAGTGGAGAGGGCTACTACAATGCCTGACTTATTTAAAATCTCCCATGTTGTTAAACAAACATTTCTCAAATTAATAAATAGGAGGAAAAGTAAAATCTCGACCTCAAGTTTAATATAGGTATGTGTTAACATACAAATATACATCTATGTGTATATATGAGGGGAGGGAGGGGTTTAAGGATAAATAATGCTCTTAGGCTTCCTTATTTAAAACAAATCTGATGCCGTAGCTGGTTTGGCTTAGTGGATAGAGCATCGGCCTGCAGACTGCAGGGTCCCAAGTCCAATTCTCAGTCTCTCAGTCAAGGCCACATGCCTGGGTTGCGGGCTCAATCCCCAGTAGGGGGTGTGCAAGAGGCAGCCGATCAATGATTCTCTCTCATCACTGATGTTTCTATATCTCTCTCCCTCTCCCTTCCTCTCTGAAATCAATAAAAATATATTTAAAAACAAACAACATAAAACTGGTTATCTAAGAGTACAATTTTTTTAAACTACAGAAATTCCTTAATTTAAAATAACCTTATTGGTCCAACATATTAATGGCCGTAAGCTATGCCCCTGAGCCACTGCCAGAATAACAACATAAGTAGGAAAAAAAAAAAAAGAAAGAAAGAAAGGGGGAGAAATGGTTAAGAAGAAGAAAATGAAGGAGAAATTAAGTCATTGGGAATGGCAAACTAAGGACTATTTCCAAAATTTCTCTCCTCCAACAAGGCAATGAGAATACTGCAAAAAATTTGTCAAAAATCAACTTTTTCAGAATTCTAAAAATTAGCCAAATACTTGTAATGATCTGGGGAGTGCTGACTCAAAGAAATTTAGCTAAATCTTGGTAAGACAGTGAGCTTTGGGACATTGCAGCTTTTCCTTCTTACATCCTCCTCTCCCCTCTTTCACAGTAGTCTTAAAACCAACAATCATGCAATTACAGTGGAAATGAACAACTACAGCCACTGGAGGAGACAGAACTATTGTGGAGCAACATTATTTTATTTTTTAAGTCATTATTTGACATGTCTGTCTATTCCCTGGAAACCCCACTCACTGGCAGGGCTTGTCTTTAATGGACCTACTCAAAGTTGCTCAATGTGAATAGCCTCTTCCTTGGGGGCATTTATTAAAAACAATCATCAGTAATTGTCTCACACTGAATCTGACTGAGACAATGATAAAGGATGGAGCAAACAAGAAACATAAAATTAAAAAAACACTTGAATAGCTAGGAAAAGGGGTCAATATAGCAATAGGATATGACAATTATAAAGATATATGCAAACAACATTGAACCTAAATATATAATGGAACTATTAACAGAACGAAAGGCAGAAATAGACATCAATAGCCCTAGCTGGTTTGGCTCAGTGGATAGAGCGTCAGCCTGCAGACTGAAGGGTCCAGTGTTCGATTCCGGTCAAGGGTACATGCCTGGGTTGTGGGCTCAGTCCCCAGTGTGGGGCGTGCAGGAGGCAGCCAATCAATGATTCTCCCTCATTATTGATGTTTCTATCTCTCTCTTTCTCTCCCTTCCTCTCTGAAATCAATAAAAATATATATATTTTTTAAAAAGAAATAGACATCAATATATAATAATAAAGTATGGCTTCATATTCAAAGTATGGATAGATCATCCAGATGGGAAAATCAGTACAGAAACAGCAGACCTGACCAACACTATAGATCAAATGGACCCAACAGACACATGCAGAGCATTCCATCCAAACGAAGCAAATACACATTTCTCTCAAGTGCACACAAAACATTCTACAGAAGAGATCATATGTTAGGCCACCACAAGGTTCAGCAATTTAAAAAGATAAAATCATTAGGAGAAGTATCTTCTCCTAATAAAAAGGTAGAAAACTAGAATAACAGGAGAAAAATTAGAATATTCACATAGGTGGAAATTAATCAACACAGTCCTAAACAACCAGTAAGTTAAAAAAAGAAATAAAAGAGAAAGCAAAAAATATCTTTTGAGACAAATGAAAATGGAAACATAACATACTAGAACTGATCGTATGAAGCAAAAAAAAAAGTTCTAACAAGAAAGTTTATACTGATAAATGCCTTAACAAAAAAAAATTCAAAGGAATAACCTTAAATTTTTTGCACAAGAACAAGAAAAATAACAAATGAAGCCCATAGTTAGAAGGAAAAATTACAGCAGAAATCAATGAACACGATACTGAAAAATGAACACCAAATTTAAGAGTTGGTTTGAAAAGATAAACAAAATTAACAAACATTTAAGTAGAATAAGGAATAAAGAAAGAGAGGACTCCAATAAAATCATAAATGAAAGAAGAGAAATTACAACTGATACGTGACTACTTTTACGAACAATTATATGCCAATGAATTGACAATCTAGAATAAATGAGTGAATTCCAACAAGTGTACAACATACCATGCCTGAATCATGATGATCTGAACAGACCAATTACAGAGTAAAAAGACTGAATCAGTAATCAAAACTCTTCCCAAAAAGATTAGATAGCTTCACGAGTGAATTTCACAAAACATTTAAAAGAAAAATTAACACCAACCCTTCTCAAACTTGTCCAAAAAATGAAAAGAAACACTTCCAAAGTCATTTTATGAGGTCAGTATTATCCTGATACCAAAGGCACACATGACACTACAAAAAAATTACAGAACAATATCCCTGATTAATATACAAGCAAAAATCCTTAATAAAATATTAGTACTTCAAATTTACAGCATATAAAAGTATTACACAACCATGATTAAGTGGGATTTATGTCTGAGATGCAAAGCTTAAATACATGCAAATCAATAAATATGATACACTACATTAACTGAATAAAGGATAAAAATTATGTGGTCATCTCAGTAGATGCAGAAAGTGCATATGAAAAAATTCAATATCCATTCATGATCAAAATTCTCAACAAAATTAGGTATAAAAGGAATGTACCACAACACAATAAAGGCCATATATGAATATAACATAATACTCAACAGTAAAAATATGAAAGATAATCACCCTAAAATCAGGAATATCTATTCACCACAGTATTAGAACTCCTGACCAGAGGAATCAGGCAAGAAAAATAAATAAATGGCATCCAAATTGGAAAGGAAAAAATTGAACTGTCTCTATTTGCAGATGACAAGATCCTATATACAGAAACCCTAAAGATTCCACTAAAAAGCTATGAAAATAAACAAATTCAGTCAAGTTGAAGGATACAAAACCAACATAAAAATAAATCAGTTGCTTTTCTATGCCTAATGAACTATCCTTAAAAGTAATAAAGAAAAAAATCCCATTTACAATTACATCAATATAAAATATAGGAATAAATTTAACCAGGAAGATGAATGATCTGTATGCTAGAAAATACACAACACTGAGGACTAAGATATAGAAGAAGACACAAATAAATGGAAAGAAATACTATGTTCATGGACTGGAAGAACTGATATTGTTAAAATGTCCATTCTACCCAAAGCAATCTACAGATTCCATAAAACCCCATCAAAATTCCAATGGCATTTTCACAGAAATAAAAAGATAAAATAAAAAGCAGCATGGAGGGACCTGGAGAGTATCATGCTAAGTGAAATAAGTCAGTCAGAGAACGACAAGTATCACACGATCATACTCATGTAGAAGTAACAAAATAAACTGTCGACACAGTGGATTCAGAGACATGGAAGCATGGAACAGAGTGAAGAATCTCAGAGGGAAGGCAGGGGAGGGTGGGTGGGTGGAAGTTAATCAACCAAAGACCTTGTATGCATATATGCATAACCCATGGACACAGACAATAGGGTGCTGGGGGGGGGGGGCGGAGGGGGCACTGGTATGGGCTGGAGGGGGTTATGGGGGTATAAATGGGGACGTGTGTAATACTTTCAACAATAAAGAATTATTTAAATAATAATATTAATTAATTCAAAAGCAATCCTAAAATTCATATGGAATCACAAAAAATCCCTGAATATCCAAAGCAATCTTGAAGAAAAAAAAAAATGGAGGCATGGCACTTCTGATTTTAAACTCTATTACAAAGCTATAGTAATCAAAATGGTAATGTATTAGTATAAACACAAACACATAGACCAGTGAAACAGAATTAGAGAGCCCAAAAATAAACCTTCACAGTCAACAAAGGTGTCAAGAATACAAAATGGGGAAAGGACAGTCTCTTCAATAGAGTGTTAGGAAAATTAAATGTTTGCATGCAAGAGAATGAAAGTGAACCCATACACAAAAATCAACTCAAAATGGATTAAAGACTTCAAGGTGAGACCTGAAACCATAAATATCCTAGAAGAAAACATGAAAAAAAACACAACCCTAAACATTGATCTTGGTGAAAATTTTCAGAGATGACACCAAAACCACATACTACAAAAGCAAAAAGTGGGATTACATGAAACTAAAAAGCTTCTGCACAGCAAAAAAAAAAAAAAAAAAAAAGAAAGTATGTGTGGGGGGGTGGCTTCTGCACAGCAAAAGGAAACAATCAACAAGATGAAAAGACAACCTTTGGAATGGGAGAAAATAATCTGCAAACCATATCTGAAAAGGGGTTAATATGCAAAATACATAAGAACTCCTAAAACTTAAGAGTAAAAAATAAATTACTCAGTTAAAAAATGGGCAAAAGACCTGAACAGATAATATACAAAGACATACAAATGGCCAACGAGGTATATGAAAAGGTACTCAATGTCACTAGTATATAATCATGAGGGAAATGCAAATCAAAACCACAATGAGATGTCACCTTACACCTCTTAGGATGGCTACTATCAAAAAACAGAAAGTACTGATGAGGAAATAGAAGGATCACTTGTGCACTGTTGGGCATTAAATTGGTGCAGCCACTATGGAAAACAATATGGAGGTTCCTCAAAATATTAAAAATAGAAATGATACAGCAATACTACTTTTGGGTATTTAGCCTAAGGAAATGAAATCAGAATCTTGAAGACATATCTGTACTTTAAACAAGGGGAAAAGCAGGCAAGACAGAATTTTTTTAGTCTTGGTCAAAACTATACTTTCTGTTGTCAATTCATCTCAGTCACAGAAGTAGTTGTGTCTGAAGTTTTAAATCCAATCTCAACCATTAAATACAATTCTTACAGAGTTCATTTTCACATAGGTAAGGAAAACTTGCTTTTTCTATGTCTTTACTGTTAGTAATCATCCCTATTCCTAATTCTAAATTAAGCCTGTGTTGAAGACTTATTTCAATTAAGAGTAGAAATTAAGATTCATGTTTTTAAGATTATTCAATTATATCTTAAAGATTTAAAATACCCTAACTCTTATTAATACCTTTTATCAACACAGCTTCATCAGTATAGAGGTAGTCCAAAATAACTTTCAGTATGTCAGACTGTATTGGCATTTCCAGAGCTGCACAACTGGAAGCCTAAATAAAAATAAAATAAAACAAAACAATTTAAACTACAAAATACAACTATATACTGATTGAGATTGGTACAAAAATTTTGAAGAGGAATTGTATCAAATGCAAAAGAATATAACATTTATAAAACACAAAGCTAAAATAAGATAGTTTTAATTTTAAATTGCCTTGAAATAGGCATGAAAAAGGATCAAGACAAATTTAGATAAAAACACACTGCATTCTAAATTTCCAAATAATGGGGAATTTTTTATTTAAGTAGCTTTTCTACACTAATTTTCATTTCTAAGTATTGCTATTTTCCAGCAGGCTTATGCATAAAGTTTAGTACAAAAGAAAAACTGAGTTAAAATATCAGGTTCCCATTTTTACTCTCTTTAGTCTATAACCTCCTCAAAATCAAAAGAAGTTTTGTTAGCCAGCCTCATTGGTTTCTACTTAAATCTTACCTCGATCCATGAGCTACTCAGCATACTATGAAAATAATCTGAAAGAAAAAAAAAAATCAGTAAGAATAGTGAAACAATACTGAAACAAACAAATCAGCAACTAAGAAAAAGTGTACCTACCAAGTCTAGCACAAAGAACACATTTATGACAAGGAAATTCCTTTCCATCCACTGATTTCATGGTCACATCATACACAAATGAACTGCAAGAAAAACGTTTAATTAAACCAAGAGCAATTTCTTTACTTGTTTAGCAAATTAGAAAATTCTTTATAGAATTTGGCTTGGCTTTTGACTTTCTTTTCATTAAAGGCAGCAGAGAATAAACAACATGAGGGTATACAATGAAGTACTTCATCTCCTTCCATTTTAAGGAAGACAGTAAGGGCCTTACAATAAAAATATTTAAAAAGGAAACTGAATTCAGATAAATATTCAAAAATCTTTACTCTCACTTTTCTTTTTTAATTACTGGCCAATAATATAATGGGAAGTGACAGCACAGTCAAAGGTCTTTAATTCACTTATTTGTACAACCCATTCTATTCTAAGCATAATCCAGATATCTCCAGTTTCTCTTTCTCTAAAAACTTCACCTATAAAGAGTAAATACCTAAAAACAAAATATTTAATAATATACTAACAGTATAGTATATTCTTCACTGAAAAGATTTACAAAGGAATCATCATAATGATGAAGAGGCATAATCAGTTTGGTTTTGGAGTTAACATCATTTCCTATTGATCCAAAAAACACAAAATGTAGGCAAGAAAAAATAATTAAAAATTCCTTTCTTAATTAGAAAGTAATCAGAAAAATGAATTGTACCAATGTCTATTAAACAGTATTTTATCCATTTACTTCAACAATTCTCCATTATTTCCAAAAATGAAGAATATTAGTAAAGGTAAAAGTGTATCTTCCTATACATTTTGCTTCATATGTAAGAGTTCTATTTCCACACTTAGGTCCCAAAATCTAGACATAAAAAGTTTACTTTCATTTCCTAACTTACCATTTTTTCTGATTTAGCTTTGGTTTGTTACCAGTTTTCTTGGCAATAACGTTAATTTTTTCATTTTCAAATCTGACTCCATCTAATCTATCAACAAGAATAGATAAAAATTAGCAGTGTATATATTCCCTTACCAAAACAAACAAGCAACAAAAATCCAACAAATCAAATCTGAACATGATTATATAATTTGTATCACCTACAAAAATATCTCAAAGAACTCCCACCCTGTGGTAAAGAAATAATCATACATTCTCTTTCAATTTTACTTAGAATTCAAAATGTATTAAAATATCACTACTGACCAAAAAATAATAATTTTTTAAAAAATCAAAGGTATGGTATAAAGCCCTTCATTGTTTTTAAATAGAAAATATGCACTCCTCTCCAGCTCCCACACCACAACTAAGGTTACATTGCCATAGGCAATATAAATACCTTAAAAAATAGAGAATTCCAAAAAGTCTGGTTTGTAGTATGACAAATACTGTTAGCCTCTTTACATGTTATATGACAAAACTACACGAACAATATGAAGTCAGTATTATCCCTCCCATTTTGTATACTGAGAAACTAAAATTCAAAGAAACTAAGAAATCTGACCCAGCTAGTTATAGTAAAGCTAAGAGACATACAGAGGTCTTTGTAACTCCAAAGACAGTACTCTTTCCAGCAACCACACTGCCTGCCATTCTAGATCTCTATTACACAAACACCATAGAGAGTTCAAACCCAGTAACAGTCTTCCCATATGTGAATGTTTTATTCCAGGGAATCCCATAAAGGTAGCTTTAGCAGAAAATGGAGAAAACAAACAAACAAACACGTACCTGCCCACAAAACAGGGAGTGGGGAGGGAGGAATAGAAGAGAAGAACAGCAAAGGAAAAGATAATTTTTAAAAGGAGGACATAAAATACAAGAATAGATATTAAGGAGCCATACCTACTACACAAATTACTGAAACCAAATTTCTTTGCAACATTTTGCAACATTCTTACAGGATCATCTTCCCCAACACTTTTTACTTTTTTGGAAGATTTGAGTTTGCTTCTCTGTTTTTCACTAATTGTATGTGCTTGATTACTTTTATAAACTTCAAATGCTGACTTCTGATTATCTTCATGGGAATTCATTTTATTCAAATGAGGATTCAGAGTACCCTGATATTCTTCTGGTTTTTTGTTTAAGATAATTCTTGGTTTGAAGCCATGAGTTAAAAAGTCACAAGTATCTGTGTATATAAATTGTAAAAGGTATTCAAACAAGTCAGGATGGACCTTCTCTACCACAAAGAGAGGGCATCCTACAGAATCTTCGTCTTTCCGGTAAACATCTGTAAAGTCTAAAGAAGTACCATCTGAAAGGAACAATTTCTGAAAAAAGTCAGAACGCATTGCCAAAATATATTTATGAGCAGGGAAGATTCTGTTGCCAACTTGAAATGTCACATCATGGATGCTGTCCATTTCATTTGCTTCCCTCAAGAGTTTGCCCAACTCTTCAAGAAAGGATGATGAAGACACAGCTGGAATTTCATAAAGGCTAGAAATGAAACAAAAAATCATTTTTACTTTCAAGAAAAAACTTTTAAAAAGCATCCCTAACCCGGCTGGTGTGGCTCCGTGCTTGAGCATCGACCCATGAACCAGGAGGTCACGGTTTGATTCCTGGTCAGGACACATACCCAGGTTGCCAGCTCAATCCCCAGTAGGGGGCGTCTAGGAGGCAGTGGATCAATATTCTCTCTCATCATTGATGCTTCTATCTCTCTCTCCCTCTCCCTTCCTCTCTCTGGAATCAATAAAAAAAAAAAAATTGAAACATCCCTAGCCAATTCTCCATTTAAAGTGCAATTTCTTTTTTATTTGCTAACCTTAGAAAAATTTACATTTGGCATTTCCTAAAATATAAGAATATTGCACAGTCTTAGATATTGTATCAACCTCTAAATTTTTTCTATTCCTTTTTCTCCTAAACTAAAATAATAAGAATTAAGTTTTCCTTTGAAAGCAGTGTTTTCTCTTTCTACAAAGAAACACTAAAATATAAATTTCAAATGACTATTTCACAGAAAATTTTTAAATGATAAAAATAACTAGAAATATTCACAAAAGGATACAGTTCTCAACCTCTTCCTCCTTTATGTCCATTTATTTTACAAGTAAAGAAAAATATATAAAGAATTGAGTAAATACTTTGGGTCCCAGATCCTAGAATAGGTCAGAAACTCAAGAAAGTAAAAATAAACACACACAATTGGTCTGTAACCCTGAGTCTTTTAGTACTTTAAGAATGCTATCACACCTACCCAATCTACATTTTATCCTTCCAGGTCTGGAGGACCAACCCTTTTGGTTTGCCTGAGACAGAGGGGTCTCCTAGGAGATGAAACTTTCAGTGCTAAATACAGAACAGGCATGGGCAAAACAGGATGGTCACCCTCCTTCTAGGACTTCTTTCCTTTTCAATAATTCATATTTACCTTAATCTGTCATCTCTCTACTAATGTGACTTAGAAGATTTGTACAGAGATTCACACTACCCTATAGGTGACTCTACACTACTTCTAGTATCAATTCTCATCATATTCAAGGGTCAGAAATTGTTGCAAACTACATAACAAATATTTATATTTTTCAGGATCTGGGACCTTAGAGTACATCACAAAGTCCTAAAGATATAAATAAATTTGTGTGCCTATCTATATAATAAAAGCCTAATATGCTAAGTGTCCGACTGTTCGTTTGACCATTCGACCAGTCACTATGACGCACACTGACCACCAGGGGTAGACACTGCGACCAGTAGGTTAGCTCGCTGCTGGGGTCCAGCCGACTGGGACTGGGCAAGACAGGCCGGACATGCCCTAGAGCCCTCCTGCGGTCCCTCTCCAGCCCTGATCGTGTACCGCTGGGGTCCCTCAGCCTGGCCTGCACCCTCTCACAATCCCAGACCCCTCGGGGGATGTTAGAGAACCAGTTTTGGCCCGATCCCCACAAGCCAGGCTGAGGAACCCCACCAGTGCACGAATCCGTGCACTGGTCCTCTAGTATATACATAAACATATATGTATACATCTTCAATATTTTCAATAAATATCAGTTTTCAAACTAAAAGGAACATTTCATCATTACCAGTATAACAAATTCTACCTGTGAGTTATCCTGGTAGCATGATTCTATGTCTAAAGTCTCTACAAGACATGGCAACAGCTCTTCAATTAAATTTGGTCTAGGGGCTATGGAAAACAAACAAACAAAAAACTCCAGTGACTGTTCCTTCTAAAAATGAAATGTAATATATACACAAGTATACCTTGTTTTAGGATCTGACTGCAGGATTGCAAAGTTGCATCCACTTGGATCTGTGCTGACGCTAACAGCTCTGTGGGCAAATGTAAGTTTCTCAAGTCGAATTCTTTCATATACACTATTTGTATCAGAGACACAAGACACATCTGATGAGGAATTATGAAGGTTTGATAAAATCTCTGCTAAAAAGAAAAAAATTCCAATTAATTAAGGTTTTATTAAAATGATTTAGGAACAAAACAGAAAAACAATTAGAATACAAAAATATCTTTCATATGTATTAAGTCCATTTGAAAAATTACATCCTCTTTCTCTTTAACACAATTTGCACCCTATATATTGGTTGTGTTATACATGAAATTTTGGTGGGTCAATTCTCAATTATCCATGAATTTCTCCCTTTTGACAAAAATCCTCCACTTGCAACCAAAGCTATCTTTCTAAAAAGCAAATCTAGTGTTAAACAGGATTTTAAAATTCCTGTTTACATTACAAATATATAAACTTGGCATCTTCATAATTGATTGCTCATTTGTTCCTTTCTTCCCTCCTCCCCCTTTCTTCCACTTATTCAGCAAATATCAGAGTGATTACACTATGCTACTATACTAGTAATGCAGTGATCATCAGTCTATCCATAGTGATACAGTAGTGAACAAGGCATGTCCCTACCATCTTGGATACACTTCTAGCAGAAAAGACAAACATTAAACAATGATAACATCATTACAAGTCATACCAAGGCTATAAAAGTATGATATTTGCATTAAAAAAATGATTCTGCCTACAGTATGAAGTATATTTAAAGTATATGAAACCAAAGACAGAGATTAGTCCTGAAAAAATTAATGTTATAGAGGATGTAGAGATGAAACTGTAGAAAAGTATTAAGATTTCAGAAATATTGAGACAAAAGTGAAGAAACTTGGTGACAATTGGATGCAGCGGGTAAGGGAATATGGGGTGTCAAAATAACCATTTACTTAAATTGAAACACTGAAAAGTAGATGTGGGTGTTTGAGTTCAGTTTTAGACCACTAAATATGATGTAAGTAAGACACCATTTTAAGGACTTCAACATTTATAAGTCAAACCTGAATTCTGGTTACTCTCTCAAATTCACTCTATTTCAGTCTCAGGGATTTACTAATATTCCCCCCACACACAGTTATTCCAGTTTCTACATTCTCAAATAAGTATCAATATTTGTCTCCATGACTGCAAATATTTATATACATGACTATGCCCCTACAAATTTATGAGTGTCTCAAAACAAGGACCCATCTTATATATTTTAGTATTATTAAAACCTGGCCCTATATCTGGCATATAGTAAATGTACCTTAAATGTCAACAGAATTGACTAATTTATAAGGAAATGAAAACAAATAATTATCCAAAAATCATTCTTTTGTGGCTTTGTAATTTTGAAAAATATATTTATATAATTACAAATGTAATTTATACATTTTTAGCATACAATAACTGATTTGTTCATTCTACAGACAATGTCCATGTGCCAGAAAATATGCTGAATGCTAAGGATATAGAACAGACATGGTCTTTGCCATTTTATAGTCTAATAGGAGACAAGTATTTAAAAAGTAATCGCAAAGATAAATACATAAAAACAAGTAAAAATAAGCTGCATGATGAAAATACAAAGGGAATATAATAAGTGAAACTGGGTAACTCAGTTTAGATTGAGGAATCAGTAAAAAATATTTTTGATGAAGTATAAATGAAGCTGAGATGTAAAAAATTAGGAAAGGCCCTGGGACTAATCACAACTGGACAAGACTGAAACCCGGAAGGTCAGCGTGACTGGAGAGGTAAAAGGAAGAAATTCCAAGAGTCAGGGCAGGTGCCTAACAGGCCATGTGTTGGTAATGAGCAAATCATTAAAGAGTTTTTAAACACAGGCATATTAGGATCTGATCTTAAAAGCTCACTCTAGTAATCACTTGAGAATAGATAAAAGGAAACAAGAGTGGAAATAAGAAAATTATTTTTTCAGTAGTCCATGTGACTTGGGCTAGGGTGGGAGCAATGAGATATGAAGAGGTAAATAAATTCTAGTTTTTCTGGGAGAAAAAAAAATCAACTGATTATTAATTATGGATGAAAGAAAAAGTCACTAACCTAAGTTAAAAAAACAATGCAATTAATTGACAAGATTATAAATTTATAGTAATCAGGTAATTAAGAATGAACTATACAGCCCTGATGGAATGGCTTAGTGAATTCAGCATCAGCCCATGGACCAAGAGGTCCCAGGTTTGATATCCGGTCAGGGCACAGCTTGGGTTGCGTGCTCAATCCCCAGTGGTGAGCGTGCAGGAGGCAGCCAATCAATGTGTCTCTCTCATTGATGTTTCTATCTCATTCTCCCTCTCCCTTCCTCTCTGAAATCAATAAAAATATATTTTAAAAAAAAAGAATGAACTGTATAATGAAAAATTTCTACTTCCACTGGTGGCAGCTTAAAACTATCCTTTATATTAATCAAAAAATGAAAAAAAAAATTTTTAATTATTCAGCAATTGTTTTAAAAAGATGTACTTTTTAAAATTCTCAATGAACATAAAAACTTTATTTTTCCTATGATTTTTCTCTAAGTCATGTAACATACCTTTTGAAACTTTAATTTTATCCTATATAATAAAAGTCCAGTAACTGAACAGCAGAACGACCAGAACACCCGGTCAACCAGTCACTATGATGAGCACTGACCACCAGGAGGCAGACACTCAATGCAGGAGCTGCCCCTGGTGGTCAGTGCGTTCCCACAATGGGAGTGCTGCTCGGCTGACGGGGATGAGCAGTGCTCCCACAGCGGGCTGATCCCAGCAGGCCACACCCCCACCAGTGCACAAATCCCATGCACTGGGCCTCTAGTGTGTGTGTGTGTGTGTGTGTGTGTGTGTGTGTGTATATACACACACACACACACACACACACACACACGCACACTAGTAAGTATGTAAAAAAACCAAAAAGCATAAGTTACTAAATTCTCATTTTGGGGAGAAAGACAGAAAAGTGAGCTTAGAAGATGGTTCACAACCATCTGGGGAGTTGTTTTTTGTTTGCTTGTTTATTTTTTAACTTTACACTTCCCTAGCCCTAAAGTAAAGTCTAGCAATTAGTAATAGTGAGCCACTGTTACTGATGAGAATGTACCATGACCTCAGGGTATGCTGAGATAGATAAAAAGTTGAAAACTCCAATTTAAGTAAATCAAATTCCTTCTGCTTACCTGCACATACACAAACCAAAATCAAAAGAGAGATAAGGGTAAATCTTATGAAATTAAAGGTTACCTGAAAGGAACCTTTATGTGCCATTCACATATATGAACTGACCTTTCTTTTCAGAACTCTTTCTTTTTTCATCAAACCATTTCCCTCTAAATCCTTCTCCATCCTGGGTGACAAATAAAATTTCATTCCTATTTAAAGCAATATCAGAAATGAAGACTTGGCGTGGATAAGCCCACCGACACTGCTTCAGAGAACTGCTGACTGATCTCCAGCAAAATACCTAAAATAAACCAAATTACATCCTATATAATAAAAGGCTAAAATGCAAATTGTCCCCTCAACCGGGAGTTCAACAAGGGGGCAGGGCTGGCTGGCCAACCGCCCAAGGCCCTCCCCCCAGCTGGCCCCGCCGATTGCCCCCCCACCCCAATTGGGGTTGGGGCCGGCTGGCCAACCTCCCATGTCCCCTCAATCAGGGCAGGCCAGCTGGACCCCACCCATGTACAAATTCATGCACCGGGCCTCTAGTTGGAATATAAAGCATTATAGCATGTGATCAACCAAAAACTGAAATCAAGAGGTAATGTTTCTAAAATAAAGTTCCGAATAATATGTTTCAATGTTTCTTCTGCAGAACTTTTAATAAGTGGCAGTATGTTTCTTTGCATGAATTCAGTAATACCTGTTTCCAATTGTGGCTATACTAACCAAGACTTTGACTGGAATGTCATGTCTGAGAGAGACATGCCCAGATTCTGGATGTCACCAGAAAGCTTTAAGGAATGAAGCCAATAAGAGCACCTTGGAGAAAGCCTGGTACCTTGATTGGTCACATGGTTCATGGCAGTCTTCTCAGGTTACAAGCCCTACTCAGACTCTGGGAATACCACCTCTAGGCACCATTGCCACCTCCTTCTGTGCCCAGGCCTCATCGTCCCTCTGACAGAGAGTAAGGATCTCTTGGCTCTGAAGGAAAAACTTCGTCCCTACTCAGCACGAAGCAGTTACACAAGAGACCCTGTGTCCCTTTTCTCTGAAAGTACTGAGCCAAGGTCCCTGGGAATGTGGTAGACAGTTAGACAGACCTGAGCAGAGCAAGGACAATGGCCAACTAGGGGAGAAATGGACTAGATCCTGAGGTGTGCTTCTCACCACTCCAATTGCTCTGAAGCTGGTAGTGGAGGAATCTGTGTAGATCTGACCTTTACATTTTGCTGAGTAGTTGGGACACGTACTGATAATATACAGAACTATTCCATTCATTTTGGAAGTCATACACAGGGACCTTTATATGTTGGGACCCACTGTCTGGGAAAAGGATGCAAGGTTACTGCAGTAGTTCCCTGTAGCAAATGTCTGACTGTTACTAAGTGTCCTAGTTATTGTCTTTCAGTATCTAATAACTACAATATGAATTGTTCTGATAATTTCACCTTCCCTTATAGTAATGGACATACTAAGCTGCTGGCTGGTTGCTTTCTGATATCTGGGGTAACTCCCTAACAACAGCACCGGAGGGCCCTGTTCCTTAGTACGAATGACTGTCTTTATGTCTCAGAAACATCACAGGGTCTGAACCAAAAGAGACTTTCTCAAGGCCGTAGCACCGGCCTGCAATGACAATCTCCACCTGTGGAACCCTGCTGCATATATTGCTTTGATCATTTTGTTATGCTGGTAATGGTAGGCTCCCTTAATGTAGGAAGTGACCCGGCTGGCTTGTAGCATAGTAAAAACCCTGAATGTTACCTCCAGGGCTATACATGGGATAAATCAAGAGCTGAGCCAGGTCAGGGAGGCAGTTCTAGAAAATCAGGCATCAATAGATTATTTGCTGTTGCAGCATAATCATGGTTGTGAGAAATTTAAAGGAATGTACAGTTTTAATCTTTCTGACAATTCTCAGTAAATAGAAAATATATCCAAGATCCTGCATTTGGTGTATTCCATCCCTGGGACCTGCTTTCAAGGCAGAAGCAAATGCAGTCCAGCAGGATGAGATTTTTTCATCTAATACTAATCTCATAGATATGAGATGATAGAAATAGCAGTGGGGAAATGTTAGGAGCAAAAATAGAATATTGGGGACTAGCTATGATTAGGGGAAATATTAATCATGCTGTTAACCATAATTGCCTTGTGTTGGTTAAAGTAAAGACATTCTGACCTGGCTGGGAGTTGTACGCCTTCCAGGACGTGGGAGACAACCTAGGACCTGGGAGTCAACCTTGGACCTGGAATCAACCTTTGAACCATTCTCATTCAAGAACTGCCTATTATCATGGAAAGATTAACAACCTTGTTGCCCAACAATGGATTCCCACTCCAGCCTCCTACTTTCCCATGTGATCTTTGTCCTATTCTATATAAGCAGCTGGCTTATGGGGGTCTGCAGAGCAGATTTTTGTGGATGACCTGCTGCTCTCCCATACTGCCGGCAATACTGAAATAAACAGTCATATATGATTTTTTTTAAAAAAAAGGTCAAGATGGTTTTTAAGAAATGTCTTTCAGAAAAAGTACATCAAGCAAACAGTAAGTATTAAATATCCTTCAAAGACATTCCTCTTAATTAATTTTCAGTATTGTTTGTTTTGGGCATACAGAACTGCTATAATACTAAAGAAACACAAAAATCTTATAGGTAAAACTTAGGTATCAAACTTGCTGTAGTACTATCTGTTTACAAGAAGAATGAAAAGCATCCTGTGAAAATCTAAACTTGATTCTAAAGAAAACAAAAGTATAACTAAATTATATTACTAACACAAAACTTTAGAGACAGAAATAATCATCATAGAGTTTGACATGCTTGGTTTAATGGCTTCCTAGTGGTTCTGCAAACCATAGTATTCGTGAGAAATGGCTTAAGGGCTGCTGCTCAAGGATATTGAAAATAAAGAGATGGGATGCTGGGCTTCCCAACACAGCTTTATCCAGAACAGCTACCCTTTTATCTGCTTCATAGATTAGCATTTCAAATAAGATTTCATTTGAAATATTTTAACAGTGCTGATTTTAAAAGTGCAATCCTCTCATAACTAAGAAAGTAAAGCACAAAATGGTATCTACCAAAATTACTCAAAAGTTATGCACACACAAAAAGACTATATTGATTCCTTCACAGTTTGGTTTTTAATGTAAGACTAATTTTAAGCAAGTAAATATCCAGAGGTATAAGTCATATTAATATAAATGAAACACACCCCAAAGTCAAAGTAAGTTTTTTATACTCAAGATTTTATGCAACCCCATGCCTCTGCTCCCTTCCATCTACAAATTAGAGTAGTTCCCTCTATTAAAATGATCAACTACAATAGGTTTATGCCTGTAGTGTACCTGTAGGTGAAGCCTTATGATTTTAATTCTTCAAATTCTAAAATGTCAAAATTCACAGCACTTTATAAACATCAGAAAAACATTCTAATTGTATGATTTGTTTTATAGCAAAAAGCCGAAAGCAATCTGTGTTTTTCTAGTCAGTGTAAAATTTTTTCAGTGTACTAATGTATAATATATTTTTTTTAATTAACAGTTTTATTAAAGAAATATACTGGTATGTTTACAAAGGGAACTAAACTTAAAACTCTATAGTATTTACTTCAATGAAAAGAAATAAGATTCTTTATATAGTGATCTAGAAATGCATTATCTCTTATATACGATAGTTATAATATCTGCATATATATATTATGTATACATTTGTTTAAAACTGAATCTGTGGAAAAAAATTTCAATTATGCATCAAATTTTTAATATTGCCTGCTTTACTTTTTTTAAAGAGTAGTTACATAACATAGCTCATATCTATGTAATTCATTTACACAGTATTGATAAATGGAACATTAGGGTTTAATATTCCATTTATCAATACTGTGTACATATAAAACAACCCATCAAAATCCCTTACTTATTTCCATTTTAAGCACAGTAAATGATATGTTAAACTACAGTTCAACAAAGCAGTACTATGCAACATTAAATGTCACCTTACTTTCTTTAAAATACCAGCTCCATACTAATTAGTACTGAATGTCAAAACAAATTGAGAAACAAAGTCAATAGAAGTCATCACTATCATGGAAATACGTTTACATATTATCAGGTCCTCCACAGCTATCAACTGACATTAAGATTACTACACTTTTGCATAAATATATACTCACCCTTCCAGCTCCATCCATTGCAAGAATACAAATTTTTTCACCCTCATTTTCTTTCAAATGTTCAGGATCAACCTTGTATTCCAGACGCCCCCCAGATACAAGAACCTTTTTCAAGTTTAGCTGTCTAGGGGAAAAAAAAAAATCTACATTATGTTCTCTAAAATACACATGCTCAATTTTTAAGAAATTACTATTCAAATAATAACTTAGGGCGATATTGTGAAAGGGAGGGAAGATGATTTAGCCTTTGGTGTTCTTAGTTCCTCTCTTTCTGTAAGTTTCCCCTATACAACAGCTGTTTTTTCCTATGGCAATCCTTTTCTCCCAAAAGCCTCTCCCCATACAGATACACACATTGAATACCTAATGCCCAGCTTGCTAATGCACACATTCATTCTAGTTTAAATAACTGATAACGCTAAAAGTTCCTAAGTGTATTTGCATTTTAACAGAAAAGAAAAATTTTAAACCTCAAAACAAAACAGAAATCCTTAGTTTCAAATATGGACAACCCTAAATAGATACAGAAACCATGAAAATTATCAATATTATTAATTTAATAACTCACCCACTAACCACACATTTCATTATGTCTGCACATGGGATATGCCTATAGAATTGTGTGAAACCTGCTATTACTCCTATGATTATCCTCCCTCTAAGATATTCTATCTGCATTTAAGATTTTTTTCATTTCAAAATTACTATGTTGTAACTATCTGCAACAAAAGAATTTTCTTAGTGAAAACTTGGCTATAATATACTTATGTAATTTAATGTCATCAGGGCAAGTTTTATAAGTGTTAACTAAACCTTAATATTCCACAAATCACCTCATACTGACAAAAAACCTAGTCAGTTCTAAGGAACATGTATGCTCACATTTTCATGTTTCTGTAACAAATATAACCTACAATAGATAACCTTTCAATTGTTATACACAGAAGTTGTAACAAATTGATGATTGACATTTTCTGCTCATGAGTTAATTTCAGGGATGATATCTATTTATAAAGTTACCATTTTATTTATATTAGCAAAAGCACATTTCATTGTATTTCAATTTCAATGCCTGATTACTTTTTAAGTTAGATGGCTACTCTCTAGAATTCCTGCACACTACAGCTTCCACTAATTGAGCTATACTCTTCCAGGGTCAAAGATCTATTTCTCTACTTGTATTTTTTATTATTATTACTGTTATTATTATAGCATATAAAGAAATATTATGTAAACTAATAAGATATTAGTCTGAAAGAATGTTCTCTATAAAAGTTAAATACTTAGGAATGACATGATAAATATCAGTAGCAAAAAAAAAGCTATTATATCAGATATGGATTAATCAACTGTAAAAGATTGAAAATGTATGAAAATTATAGGATTCTGCACTTAACTTACTTCACAATTGTTTTTAAGCACTTGTTCCTTAAATCATTCAAAATGAAATCATAGATGACACATTAAACTAGTAAGTATGACTTATGCAGGAAACACAGGGAACTCTAATTGGTGGACCCATCCATACTTAAAACCTTCATGTTATGATTCTCCACTTTAACTGGCATTTTGATTGGCCAACTGCTAGTTTACTGAATGCTACTATAACATGCTTTCAGATAATAATAGGCTGGCTATACAAAGATTAAAAATATACCAGTCAGGTAAAAACACTTGGACTGGGTCCATGATATATGATTAACATCTTTTTAAAATAAATAAGTGCACAATATAAACAAGACTACACATGAACCAATGATGATTGTATCACAAACCAAGAATTATGTTTCTTTCAGAGAAATACACATACTTGGAAGCCATCTTCTTGCACTGATAGTCTGTAAGTAAATAAATATCTCCCCTTGTAGTAACACAGACTGTGGCCCCATCACTTGCAGCAACCAAAGACAGAGTGATGTCCTTATGATGAAGGGCAGAGACTTGACGAGGAGCAGTTACACACTTCTCTCCATTGGGATCTAGCAAATAACCTAAAAAGTTACACAAACATACAAGTCACAAAATATCCATTTTAAGAATCCAATTTACTTTTCAGATAGTGTCATCAAAGATTTCTTACCCAGTTGTCCACCATTTAGTCCCATAGTGTAAACAGCTTCTTTAGTCCATAGCACTGTATGAAACCTGCCTGCTGCTACTCCAATGATTGTCCTTCCTTTCAGGTGTTTTGCCTGCATCTATTACAAAAGACAAATAAGACTGCAGTTTACTATACATCTATTAACTAGTACAATTTTGCAAAGATCCAGTAAAACAGAGCAAATATATGGCATATGTGCTACCAGTGCTCCCTCAAGTGCTCGTGGCAGTTGTCCCTAACAAATGTTAGCACTAACACCCCAACTCTTCTCAGAATGTAAGACATTCTGATGCAGCCACTTTATGTCAGCAGTTTTAATATATAAAAAGCAATATACAAAACAGGCATATTCATTCTTACTAGAAAATATGGTGCTTTTAAATTTGATATATCCAGGGTCTCTCATCCATGGCACTAATAACATTTTGGGCCAGATGATTCCTTGCTGTTGGAGACTGTCTTAGGCATTGTAGAAGATTTGGCAGCATCCCTAGACTCTAAGGCATTCCTAGATGCCAGTAACACCACTCCCACTCCTGCCCCCAGTTGTAACTGAAAATGTTTTAGACATGGCCAAATAGCTTCTGGGGAACAAAACTGCCCCCACTTGAGAATACTCAGATATGGTCCTATCAACCTAGAGCTCCGACAATGAGAATACAAATGGAAGTGTCTACCATTCCTAAAGAAGTCTTACAAAATGATTAAATATCCACAGATTCCAGTGGGAAGAATTCGATCTTTTAAAAAGTATCACACATTAGATGTGCCTGCCGGGTGGCTCCGTTGGTTGGAGTGCTGTCCAGTGCACCAAAGGGTAGCATGTTCAATTACTGGTCAAAGCACTAGGTTGTGGGTTTGATCCCTGGTCGGGGTGCGTACAGGAGGCAACCGATCCATGATTCTCTTGCTTCAATGCCTGCCTCTCTTTCTCTCTTACTCTCTCTAATATATCCTCGGGTGAGGATTGGAAAAAAAAAAAGAAGTACCACAGATTGAAAACTACCTCCAATTATTTTGGGTTAATTCTTATTGATTCATTAATCATCCCAAATGGGAAATCATTGGATTTAAAGCTTATTACAAACGTGTATCTAATAATAACTTTAATTCCAGACGATTAAATCCAGTGAAGAGATTTAACATTTGAAATACATAATATTGTGAGTTGAAAACACATTTATTATGGGTGATGATTCCAGTAACATTAATTTAGAACATCAGTCCCACTTCTGTGTACTAGGTCCCTGAGTTGAGGAAAGAATACTTTCTGGTGGTAGCTGTACAAATTGGAGGGGGAAAGTAGAACAAAGAACAGTGGCGTTTTTATCTATATTCCATCACATCAGCTTGCCAGGTGTGATTTCTGGGCAGAGGTAGATTTATCATGAAGCCAATATGCTTAGGCTTCTAGGTGCCTTATTTGCATAGCCCATTTTGTATTTATAAACTTGGTGTTTTAAAAAAAAATAAAATAAATAAAATAAAATAAACTTGGTGTTTTTATTATTTAAATTGTTTTTTGTTATTGTTGTTAATCCTCACCTGAGGATTATTTTTTCCATTGATTTTTAGAAAGAGTAGGAGAGGGGGAGGGAGGGAGGAACATCGATGTAGGAGACACATCGATTGGTTGCCTCCCGCACAAACCCCAACCAGGACCAGGTACTCTAGACTGGGAATGGAACCAGGGACACTTTCAGTGTGTGGGCTGATGCTCTAACAGAGGCCAGGGCTATTTGTTTGTTTGTTTTTATAAGGAGGGCCTTAAACCCCAAAAATCTGGGTCCCCCTTGGTTTATGAATACTTAGAAGTTTAAGGCAGTTTGGTGCCCAATTTACCAAGTGCTTTCTTTCTTACTCCAAAAAAAATGTTAATTTGTACCATGTTTAATTTCTCCTGTGAAAAATATTTATCACTGAATATACACTGAGTGACCAGATTATTATGACCACCTGATGTTTGTAGGCAAATTAGCTATAATTTCGCGCTGAAGTTGCTAGAGGGCCAGACCATTATAAATAGGGAAGCAGGTTGTTTGCCACGACAGTAGAAGTGATTTTTTTCTGAAGATAAGGGTAAACAATGTGATTTAACAGCCTTTGAACATGGGATATATTTGAACGTGAGTGGCCAGATTAGTATGACCACCCCATCAGTACTTCGTTGGGCCACCTTTTGCCTTCAATACTTCGGCGATTTTTCTTGGCATTGACTCCATGAGATGTTGAAAGGTGATTCGAGGAATCTGACACCATGCCTGATGAATAGCACTGTCCAGTTCTGTGAGATTTGATGGTTGTGGAACCAGCTGCCTGATGGCTCTTTTAACTTCGTCCCACAAATGCTCAATTGGAGTGAGATCTGGTGATTGTGGTGGCCACCTAAATAAGGTAAAGCCTCCCTCATGTTCTTGAAACCACTCCTGCACAATACGAGCAGCGTGGCATGGCGCATTGTCTTATTGGAAGAAGCCATCTCCATTGGGATACGCCATCAACATGATAGAATGAAGTTGATCAGCAATGATACTTAGGTATGTTGTGCTATTCAGACATTGTTCCACACGAATTAAAGGGCCCAAATCATGCCAGGAAAACATGCCCCAAACCATAACACTGCCCCACCGGCTTGAAGGGTTGTACTCATGCATGTGGGGTGCATGCTTTCATGCTGTTTCCGCCAAATTCTCACTCTGCCATCTGTATGATGCAACTGGAAACGTGATTCATCGGACCACATGACTTTTTTCCAATGCTTGACTGTCCAATCCTTGTGTTCCTGTGCGAATTGGAGACGTTTTATCTTGGTAACTGCAGGCAGCAAAGGTGTTCGAACAGGCCTTCGGCTTCCATATCCCATGCGATGCAGTGTATAGCTAATTTGCCTACAAACATCAGGTGGTCATAATAACCTGGCCACTCACGTTCAAATATATCCCATGTTCAAAGGTTGTTAAATCGCATTGTTTACCCATATCTTCAGAAAAAAACCACTTCTACTGTCATGGTAAACAACCTGCTTCCCTATTTATAATGGTCTGGCCCTCTAGCAACTTCAGCACGAAATTATAGCTAATTTGCCTACAAATGTCAGGTGGTCATAATAATCTGGCCACTCAGTGTAAGTAAAGTAAGTTGCTCTGTCAATACCTTCCATCCTTTTGTCCATACAGGTTTTATAGCAAATAGCCACCTTATTGTTTAAAAAAAGAGAAGTTTACCTGTCTGGGTACATTACAACTGGAAGGTGGAGGAATAATTCCTAATTGATGAAAAGTATTGCGACCAAATGTATAAATACATCCATCTTCAGTTAATACAATAGTATGATCCTCAGCAGCTGCCACTTGGGAACAATTATGACCACTCAGCCCTTCCACAAGCCTAGGGACCTACAAAATGAAATTAACTTTAGTTTAATAGGCATTTATATAGATATACAAATAGAATCTGATAATACTATGTCTAGTAAAATGACATGACTGGTACATTGCTCTATCATGATAAATTCTACAATTCAGCAAGGAATTATTAGTAAAACACAAAACCCCTAGTAAGACACTTTAACAAAATAATTTAACACAAAAAATAATTTTTGAGCCCTTAGTATACACCAAGTACAAATTTGTTTGGTATAAAGGGAGCTCTTCAGCCAAAGAACTCATTGGTATATTGAAAAAATAAATATAAAATACAGGAAACAATGCATCCCTTCCATGAGACATTTGCTAGCTATTTGAAAATCAAATCTCAACTTCTCAGTAGTTCATTTTCTTCACCTGAACACAAAATTGTAATAGCATTTTATTTATTAATTTTTGTTGACTTAAGAGAAGGGAGAGAGAGATAGAAACATCTCCTGCACTTCCCCCACTAGGGATTACCCCGAAACCTGGACATGTGTCCTGATTGGGAATTGAACTATGACCTTCTAGTTCATAGGTCATGTTCAACCATACCAACTGGGCCATAATAGTATTTTAGATGATAACTGGATTGGTGTTAGAAGTAGATAAGTTGTTAAGTATATAACACTACAGTCTCTGGCACAGAATAAGCAACCA
The DNA here is from genome assembly GCF_000147115.1 of Myotis lucifugus. NCBI lineage: Eukaryota > Metazoa > Chordata > Mammalia > Chiroptera > Vespertilionidae > Myotis > Myotis lucifugus. The sequence continues at coordinate 1,190,620 of NW_005871119.1, read as the reverse complement.
ATAAATGATTGCTATTATTACTATTGTCATTGTATATAAAATGAGGATAATAATGCCTATAACTCACAGGGCTGTTAAGGCTTTATGACAATTCCTTAACAGAATAAACTATATAATAAACTCCCCCCAAAAAAGGAAGCTACACTCTAGCCGTTTTGGCTCAGTGGTTGGAATGTCAGCTTGCAGACTGAAGGTTTCAATTCCAGTGAAGGGGACATACCGAGGTTGCAGGCTCGATCCCCGGCCCCAGTTATGGTGCATGGGAGAGGCAACCTATTGATGTATCTCTCTCACACTGATGTTTCTCTCTGCCTCTCCCCCTTCCACTCTCTCTAAAAATAAATGGGGGGGGGGGGGGGCTATGATAATAGCTCTCTCTCCTTTTAAAAAATATATATTTTTATTAATTTCAGAGAGGAAGGGAGATGGAAAGATAGAAACATTAATGATAAGAATCACTGATCAGCTGCCTCTTGCATGCCCCCCCACCCCCCACTGGGGATCGAACCCGAATCCCAGGCATGTGCCCTTGACCAGAATCGAACCTGAGGCCTTTCAGTCCTCAGGCCGTCGCTCTATCCACTGAGCCAAAATGGCTAGGGCTCTCTCTCCTTTTTAAAGTACCCTTTAATCGACGGTAAACATACCAGTAGTCCCTTCCCAATATTTGCTATAAAAAGAAAATTTTTCCTTGATGCTTCACAATTTTGCATCATATCTAATTTGAACATGATATACTAGAAAAATCATCGATTGTTAAAAATCTATTACCAACTGGGGCCTGGCCGGTGTGGCTCAGTGGCTGAGTGTCAACCTATGAAACAGGTTCAATTCCTGTTCAGGGCACATGCCTGGGTTGCAGCCTCAATTCCCAATGGGGAAGTGCAGGAGGCAGCTGATCAATGATTCTCTCTCATCCTTGATATTTCTATCTCTCTCCCTCTACCTTCCTCTCTGAAATCAATAAAAATATATTTTTTAAAAATCTATTACTAATTGGTACATTATTTTCTCCTTATACTGGTATTTGGCTAAAAATTTTTTTTGGTTAATGCAAGCTTTCAGTTTATCAAAATTTTACTAAAGTTACCTAAATATATCAATTACCAAGCATGTCTGTTCATCTCCATGGCCTAATCGTCCTCCAGGACCATGACCACAGGTATAGACCTGCCCCTTCTGAGACAGAAACACTGAGTGAAATTTACAAAGCACCACCTGTGGGACAACAAGAGGATATTATTAAAATTCTCCAAATAAAACATCCTTAATTTTATTTAAAATTAATAATAGATTATTGCTAACTGTTTAAGCTGGACGATGGGTACATTGGTATTCAGAGTATTCTCTCTACTTTGTACATGTTTCAAGTTTTCTGTAATAAAAATTACAAATATACATATTTTATTTTAAAACTATGTCTAAAAACAGACATATGAAAAAAAGAACAAAGAAGAAATTAGCACGGGTTACCCATAGAAGAGACTAAACAAAGAAAAATGCAAATCTTAAGTCTTCAACTACAAAAAGTAGTAGCCAGTTGTTTCCCAAACAGCAAGAACTGAGCAGAGTGCAATATGAAGCATAAAGATCATCAAATAGTGATATATGTTATTAAATTATGGAAATGTTTTAAGGTAAAAGTATTTTTTAAAACATCAGCTATACATGGGGAATGTGGGGTAGACAGTATGTCCTTTTTATTTCTCTAATTTTGTCTAATATATCTTTAATAGGACACTTATATATCAACACATTCTTACCAGAAGACAAGAGTACTGAAATGGTTGAACTGCATCAGCAGAAGGCAATAACTAGAAACCAATAGAAGTTTCAAATATGCATGTACTTACATACCTAACCCCCAGGCCACACTGATATTTTCAGTGCATCTAATGTGCAGCATACTTATTTTATGTTAATACCACTTAATAATCTTTTTTCTTATTTTTAAAAATTATTTGCATTTATATTTTTTAATTGATTTTAGAGAGAGAAAGGGAGAGTGAGAGATATAAACACACACACAAAGTGGTAAGAGAAAGATGAATATGTTAACAGTAGTAAGATCCATAGAAGTGAAAGATAACATCCAGCATAATGATAAAAGACTCAAGATAAAATCTTTACAATTATATCAATTAATTTTGTAATTACTTATATTTAAGAACTCAGGTTCACTTATCTAAAACTAGTAATACTGAGCTTCAACAATGAATTCACTTGAGAAACAACTTGAAAAATTCTAATTTTATGTTACACAGAAACAAAAGCTACAAAATCAACAGAAGCTCTACCTTTTTAAAATTAAATAAATATCTGTATAGTGCCTTCGAATTTCTAACAGTGCTCGAAAAAGATCTCAGTTTTACACTATTTTACACAGTATAGATATGATTAAGGCTAACAAAATCTAAAATAAATTAGTAAATTTGTTGATTCCTTCATTCAAATAGATTATCACACCTTCAACAAAGTTAACATAAGTTAAATGAAAAGATGAGCTATCAAATACAAAGTACTTTTTAATTCTAAAAGTACTTAGATTGTACTTCAAAATACCTGTTTAATATAAACCCCGCTCCTGGAGAACAGATCCACCAACTCTGGATGATGTTTGCTATTCTGGCTTCCGTGACCCAGGGTGAAATTTGTATTATCTCCCCAAGTGTAGACATCTGTAGGATCTAAAATGAAAATTAAATTTTATACTTTTATATTTTAAAACAAATATTAGTGTAGTTAAATTATAGATATATTCCACTAATCATTTTACCTCTCACACAACTCTTTACAGAAATTTAACCACCATATTTAAAAAGATGTTGCCAACATTCTCTTTCAAATTATGAATCTACTAATATATTATATAATTCTAAGAACAGAAATCAGAAAATCCAAATCAGCATAGGCCTGCCTCAATGTAAGCAATCCAATATTTGTTCTTTGTTTCTAAAGTTTAACTAAAGTTTAAAGTTTAACTGCCAAATGAGTAAAACAGCACCTGCCATAACCACTTAGTCTCCATGAAAATAATACTTAAAACATAAAATGTTAACACACATATATATAAAGGTACTAAATAAAGTAAATGTGATATTAATTACTATTCCTACAGAAACATTAACTTTCTTTTTTTAAATATATTTTTATTAACTTCAGAGGGGAAGGGTGAAGGAGGGAGAGAAACATCAATGAGAGAGAATCATTGATTGGCTGCCTCCTACACGCCCCCTACTAAGGATCTAGCTTGCAAACAGGACTTGTGCCCTGATCAAATCATGACCTCCTGGTTCATAAGTTAATGCTCAGCCACTGAGCCATGCCCAGTCAGGCTATAAATATTAACTCTCAATAACTTGCTCCTTATTGATGTAAATAAAACTACAGTAGGTCCTCGGGTTACATCGGAGATCCGTTCCTACTGCACAACATAACGCGATTTTTTCACCATAAGTGGGAACCCATCACATGGAGCACATACACAGCAGTAATGAAGTGAAACATTAAAAAAAAAATTAAAAGAAAGATAACAATTCCCGACCTTTACTTGTGGTAAATAAATAATTAAAAAACATAAAGCACATATGTACATCCGTCAAAATGACGGAACTTTTTTTTTTTTAATAAATAAATGGGAGATGGCGACAACCATGAAAAGACATACGTCGAGTCCGACGTAACCTGAGTACTGTCTGTATTGATTAAGGTACCCATTAAACTAGGATAAAACTTAATCATAGCTAAGTTTATGATATGAATCTTCATTTTTATTTTGGAAGGCTCATATAATTCCTTTATAATATAGTATCCAAGGTAGAAATAAAATGAAGAATGAGTCCTTTCTTAGCTTAATTACTAGTTAAATGAAAATTATAGAGTGCCCCATTTAAATCTCTTCTTTTTTTCAGCCAATTTCTACTTCCAGAGCTCAAAGGGCAAATTGGAGGGATAAGTAGAATTAGAAGAATGTGTAGGTGGAAGAATCATTTCCTATTTCCCTCTACCTTAAATGTTGATGCTATTTTCTAGATGCACACTAATGACTTTACAGTAGCTAAAATTCTAAATGCCTTTCCTCTTGTAGGCTGTTTTTACTTATATAAACATAAAATAGATTAAAATTGAAAAATGCAAAATAGAAGTGTTCTGGAGAACCAAAATTATCAATCCACATTTACCAAAGTAGAAGTTCTTTGCAGAGATATAAACACAAATTTCCTCAGATATTTAACAAGAAAAAAATGTCATTAAAGTTTTCTAAGCTGCACCTTAATGGAATATATATGTGTGGAATTTTCTTACCAGTATTTTTGAATACTACATGATTTGGTCTATCCTTCATTACAAGATCCAAAGCTGACAAGCCTTCTTTATCTTGGGTATACAGACTAACACCATGCTAAAAAAAAAAAGAGAGAGAGAAAAGAAAAAAATATGTGTTTGTATATATATATATATGTATATATATATATATATATATATATATATATATACACACACACACACACACATATTTGTATGCATGTATTTTTAACCATTTACCTATAATCATTAATTTTATTCTTATCAAAAATACAGATTAAGCTCATAAAAACATTTAAAAAATAAACATTGAATAACAAGGATCTCCTATGACCAAACACATTATTTTTCTCACACAGAGAACTAAGAGAAATCAAATATCCAATTCTTGGTGGACTAAGGAACGACAGAAAATATGAAGAAATAAGTAACATTTCAAATCAAAATGAGCCCTGGCCAGTGTGGCTTGCTGGTTAGAGTGTTAGCCCATGGACTGAAGGGTCCCAGGTTCAATGCAGGTCAAGGGCACATTCCTCAGTTGCAGGCTCATCTCTGGCCCAGTTGGGGCATAAGTGGGAGGCAACCAATCAGTATGTCTTTCTCACATCGATGTTTCTCTCTGTCTCTCCCCCTCCCTTCTACTCTCTCTAAAAGTCAATGGAAAAAATATCCTCGGGTGAGAATTTAAAAAAAAAAGATATCAAGGCAATGGCAGAAAAATATTTATAGGATTTTCTGTACATAAACATAATGTGATCAACTATGTTCCATATTTTTTTGCCTTGAATTCTATTGTATCTATTATTGACATTGAGACAATTATATTCTTGTATTTCTATTTTTGTGATGTGTTTTCATGTTTTTCCTTAAATTTGTAGCATTGTTTAATTTTGGTTTCATGTGTGTGTGTTTAAGGGTGAATTTAAAGTAATCTATATAGTTTTATATCTCTACAATTAAAATTCAAACATGAAATAGAACACCCTTTTCCTATCACCACACTTTCTGTCTTTTAAATCATAATGAGGGTAAGGGGTGATAGAGAGCTATGTTCAAATCATATTACTGTTACTTCATTACAGTTTCTTAAACGTAAAATGTATGCCCAGCCGGTGTGGCTCAGTGGTTGAGCATTGACCTATGAACCAGGAAGTCAGGGTTTGATTCCTTGTTAGGGCATAAGCATGGTTTTCAGGCTTAATCCCCAGTAGGGGGCATGCAGGAGTCAGCCAATCAATTTATCTCATTGATATTTATTTCTATCTCCCTCTCCCTTCTTCTCTGACATCAATAAAAATATGTTTTAAATAAATAAATAAAATATAAAATGTACTCCTTTTCAAAAATAACTTCTGCCCGGCCTGTGTGACTCAGTGGTTAAGTGTCAACCTATTAACCAGGAGGTCACAGTTCGATTCCCAGTCAGGGCACATAGGCAGGTTGTGGCTTGATCCCTGGTAGGGGGCATGCAGGAGACAACAAATCAATGATTTTTCCTCATCATTGTTTCCATCTCCCTCTCCCTTTCTCTCTGATCACTAAAAATATATAGTTTAAAAAAATTAAAGAATAACTTCTAATATTTTTTGGTATTTTTATAAGACATTAAACCAGTGGTTCTCAACCTTCTGACCCTTTAAATACAGTTCCTCATGTTGTGACCCAACCATAAAATTATTTTCGTTGCTACTTCATAACTGTAATGTTGCTACTGTTAGGAATCGTAATGTAAATATCTGATATGCAGGATGGTCTTAGGCGACCCCTGTGAAAGGCTTGTTCGACCGCCAAAGGGGTTGCAACCCACAGGTTGAGAACTGCTGCATTAAGCAATTACTAACACCTCTATTTTAACTGGTGCGAATCATCACTGCCTGTCCACACACACAGTATGTCTGGATAGTTATAGGCTGAGATGAACCATGAAGTTTTTAAACTCTGTAACGTGTTGGCATGCTTGGTTTTGGGTTACTCAGGAAAGAGAAATCCCCTATTACCTCGTAACAATGGATTCTATAAACTAAAATCAATTATAACCATCTGGAACTTTATTATGTTCCAGATGGTTGTTATACCTGATTTCACAAGGACTGTCAATGAACAAAAAACATTCAAGTTAGTGAGAAAATAAGTAAAACAAAAATCAGAAGTGATCCAAGATCATAACAAATTTAAAACTATGTTGCTTACTGCTTTCAAAAAAATTAGACACAATAAATCCATATGGGAACTAAGCTTGGCCTTTTTCAGAGTATGGCAGGTAGATTCTAGGGCAGAGTGTTGCAAGCTATGAATGACAAATGGGATCCCAGAAACTTAGATGCCTGGAGAGTTTATTTTGAAAGTTTTGTCAATTTGTTCTAAACTTTACTTATACCAACTGAACACTAGTAAGACTACATATACTGTGTTACCCTAAGTAGCCCAACCTACATAAAGGACTAGGGACATTTTTTTGGCTTTAGAAATGGTGGGCTCTGAAACTTTAACATGCTTATCTTAAATTCTAAAAGTAGCAGGACGATCAGTGTGTACTCTATCCCATTTCTTCAAAAATCAACTCTTGCCCTGGCCAGTGTGGCTCAGTTGGTTGGAGCTTCATCTCCTGCACCAAAAGGTAGCGGGTTCAATTCCTGGTCAGGATGCATATAGGAGGCCACCAATCAATGTTTCTTTCTCACATCGAAGTTTCTCTCTTTATCACCAGCCCCCCCACCCTTTCTAAAATCAATAAAAACACACCTTCTGGTAAGGATTAAAAAACAACTCTTTAAAGAGCCCCAAAACAGTAGATAAATCCATTAGCATAATAAAAAGCATCTAAGTATATACCAGGTTTATAAGCCTGAGCATTTCATGCCAATGCCCTACAAGGAGCAAATGGACTTTAGATACATCTATTCCACTAGTAACACTACTGGAAATGTCTATCTGTTTGTTTTTACTGTCTTCCCCAAAGCAAAGCATAAGCTAGACTGGCACACAGGTAATTTCCTTGGGAAGACATCCTAGAAAGCAGTACCGAGACCAGGAGAGTAAATCAAGGAAAGAAGATCAAAAAACAATACAAGGATGTGTTACCGAATAGGCCACTGTTAAGAAGGCTAGTGCATGATCCTACCAGGACCTTATCAAATATACCACAGAATAACTGTCCTACCAAGGGACAAAAGAAGGAAGGAAGTATTTACCACTGGTTCCCAGGTTCCCATTCTTCATTAATGGAGAGCTGCTCTTACAGGGATTTTAACTCACCCAAACTTTTACCTGGTCATGCATTTGCAAAGCCCTGGGCATAAAATCAGAGGCATGCAATACATGCCAGAAACGAAATGCAGATTACACCTACACAAAGCTGCTAGAAGCCTGTGCACAATTGGTCACCATGGCTGTGGCTGGAATAAGAGAGGCCAAGATGACATGAATTGTTTTCAGCAGAAGTGCCAGATTTATTAATATTTCCAAACTGCTTATGAGCTAAGTTGAATTACTTTAATATGGCTATCTGGCTACTGCTGCCCATATATTATCAAAAAAGTTAGGATTAAAAAGAATATCTTGAAACTAAATAATTTCTAATGGGAAAGAATAGGGATGTATTCTACTCTCCTTCTTTCAAGAAAAACATAATAGTTTTAAATAAACAAATTACACTTACCTTCAACAGAGACCAAACACAGTCAATATGTCCATAAAAGATGCTTCTGTGCAACGCTGTCCATCCTGACTCCTTGTCTTTCACCAATGGATCCACTCCTTTCTCAATAAGCCATTCTAATACTCCTTTCTTCCCACAGGAGGAAACAAGGTGGAGGGCATTTCTGCCAAAGTCATCCTTGATAGTCGCAGCATTATAACAATGACTGGAGAGAAAGGCCTTAATCTGGTTTTCACTTCCTTTGGTTACCACAGAAAGGACATCCAAAGCATGCTTCAGGGATCGACACTTTAATGTGCAGTCAGGGATGGAAGAATTCATCCTAATTGTTTTTATACTGCTATTTCTTTAGATAAAACTAATTTTTTAAAATGAAAAACAGGGCACAAAGGTGCTACTCAGAAAAATTTATAGAGAATGGCCTGCTTAGGATTATAATTTAAACCCTAATGGCAACAATATAAAACTATAAATCTTTGTACAATTGGTTTTGGCACTTAATCAAAAAATTATAAATAGCGCTAAAAAATTTATATTAAATACAAGTTAGTCTTTTTAAAAGTAAGTTTCCACAGTTTATATATTATTCCTGGAGTCAAGCACCAAGGGGGAGTGAGGAGGGGGACTCCCCCTCCACACTGTCTGATTCTTTTAAATATCCATAATTGCAAGGGTGACCTGTAAGAGAAGGGAGAAGGAAGAGAAAGTGAACATACAAAATCTCTCACTCTCCTCAAGTATTTTACAATACATCTACCTTCATATTTAAGTGCCTTTAATTACTTTTTTCTTAAGGTCTAACAATTTTCACCTTCACATCTATAGTATTCTATACCTACTTCAGTCATCCTCACCTTCTTTTTTCCAGTCTAGTCCTTCTTTTTTCCAATTAAGGCTAACCTCTAGTCCACACTCTGGAGTTCACCTTTTTCCTCACGAAACTGTCATTCCTTCTCTCCTATATTTTTACACTATTCTGGCTATGTCTCCACAAGCTATAAACGCACTTCTATCTACCACCTTTATAGGAATCTCATCCCAAACCTTTTCCCCTTAAAACTGAAAAACTACCACCACCACAATAACCAACACTCTCATCATTTAGTTTTTAAAGTCCCAGGCACTATGCTAATTAACGTTTTCTCTACTAAGTTCTTCAACACAGGAGATAATAATTACAGAATAGGTATCAAAGCAACTAGAGAGCTATATGGAAAAAAATAATTTTAAATATTTACTTTGTACCTTAAACTAATATAAATTCTAGATGGCTCAAAGACAAACATAATAATGACATAAAAGAACTAGATGGGAATATAGAAGACTTTTTTATAATCTCAACGTAAAAAATGACTTTCTAAGTATGATCCAAAGTAAAATCTCACACATTTCTCAGCAATATTTTTTCTGATATATCTCCTCCAACAAGAGAAACAAAAGAAAAAAATAAACAAATGGGACTTCATCAAACTAAATGAAACCATCAAAATATGAAAAGACAGCCCACTAAATGGGAGAACGTATTCGCCAATGATACATCTGATAAGGGGTTAATATCCAAAATTTATAAAGAACTTATACAACTCAACACTAAAAAAAATAAACAATCCAATTAAAAAATGGGCAAAGGATCTGAATAGTTACTTCTTCATATGGCCAAGAGACATATGAAATGATGCTCAACCTCACTAATCATCAGAGAAATGCAAATTAAACCCATAATGAGATTATCACTTCAAACCTGTCAGAATTGCTATCATCAATAAATCAACAAAAAACAAGTATTGGTGAGGATGTGGAGAAAAGGGAACCCTGGTACACTGTTGGTGGGAATGCAGACTGGTACAGCCACTGTGGAAAGCAGAATGGAGTTACCTCAAACAATTCAAATTGAACTGCCTTATGACCCAACAATTCCATGTCTAGGAATTTATCTGAGGAAACCCCAAACAGTAATTCAAAAGAATATATGTACCCCTATGTTCACTGCAGCATTATTTATAATAGCCAAGATTTGGAAGCAGCCCAAGTGTTCATTGGTAGATGAGTGACTAGAACAGCTATTGGTACATTTACACAATGGGACTACTACTCTCTCTTAAAATCAAAGAAAAAATTATCCTCAGGTGAGGATTAATTAAAAAAAAAAAAAAGAGGCTTACCTCACACAAAAGAAATTCAAATTAAAACTATGAGCTACCATTTTTTTTATCTATCAGAGTGGCAAAGATTAAAAAGGTTGATATTACTATGTATTGATAAAGTTGTGGGAAAATAGGAACTCTACACCATGGCTGGAGTATAAATTAGTACCACCTTTATGGAGAACAATTTAGTAATATTTATCAAAGTGTAAAATACACATTCCTTCTGACCCAAACAATTTTACTCCTAGGAATTTATCCTGTAAAAATATATCCATGTGAGGGGGACAGGTGTGGTCTAGAAGGGGTCAAGGTGGACATCTGTAATACTTCCAACTATAAAGATAAATTTAAAAATATGTATCTATATCTATATCTATATATAAAAGCCTAAGCAACCGTTATGACAGAACGACCAGAACGACTGGTCACCATGACATGCACTGACCACCAGGGAGCAGACACTCAATGCAAGAGCTGCCCCTGGTGGTCAGTGCGCTCCCACAGCCAACCTCCCGCGGCCAGCCAAACTTCCACAGTCCCTCCCCCTGGCCGGCTGGCCCCAATCACCCAATAGGGGCCTACATGCCAACCTCCCGTGGTCCCTTCCCCACCCGCCCGCCAACCTCCCACGGTCCCTCCCCCCCTCACCTCCCCCATGCACGAATTTGTGCACCAGGCTTCTAGTACAGCGGTCGCCAACCTTTCAGACCTCATGGACCACCAGTGGTCTGCGAACCACTGGTTGACTACCGCTGCTCTAGTATACA
>NW_005871119.1:1172037-1179643 GCF_000147115.1 Myotis lucifugus | reverse complement strand
TATTCATGTGTGAAATGGCCTAAGAACAAGAACATTCATTGCATCATTATTTAGACTAGTAAAGGATGGAAAAAACCTAAATAGTTAGAGGAAATATGGTATGTCCATGCAACAGAATATTATTCATGTATCAAAAATAAAACAGCTATATAATTTCTGATATGAAATAATCTACAAGATATATTGTAAAATGTATTTTAAAACAAGATGCATTTGCCCGGCAGGTGTGGCTCCGTGGTGGAGCATCAACCTATGAACCAGGAAGTCACAGTTCAATTCCCAGTCAGGGCATATGCCCAGGCTGTGGGCTGGATCTTCAGTAGGGGGCATGCAGGAGGCAGCCAACTGATGATTCTCTCTCATCACTGATATTTCTGTCTCTCCTTCTCCCTTCCTCCCTAAAATCAATAAAAATATATTTAAAAAATAGATTTTTTAAAAATGAGATGCAATTATAATACTATTTGTGAGAAAAAATGTATATGTATGTACAGGTTTATTAATGATGTCCAGAATACACAAGAAAATGGTTAATAGTGGCTCTAAATAAGGACACCAATGGTTGGAGATAGGAATGGAAGGAAGACTGACTTACTCTTTACTATAAACCCCATTTTAATGCTTTACCATATGCATGTATACCTATTCAAAAATAAATGTCTAAAAAATATAAATGCTAATATATTGATTGGAGAGACCATAAAACGCATAGAAAACTCAACCATCATATACGAGCCTCTAAGCTTCCTTTTTTCCAGTATGTTACCCTATCTGCTTTGTTCTATTCAGATCTGGAGAAATGAAATATCACTTGTCAACTATTTGATAACCTACTTTTCAGTTTCTTAACTTCCTATTGGAAAACAAAGACATATTTTTGATATTTATTTTATATATTTAAATGCCATTTAACAAAGAAAAATCAACCAAAAAAATGAGTTCGCGTGTCACCTCTGACACGCGTTTCATAGGTTCGCCATCATTGCTTTATAGTAAAAATTTATGCTAAGTCCCTTGTCCAAGATATCAACTATTATACTTATATTCCCCAAAATACTTTTTTCATTTTGTTTTTATAATACTTCAAATGACAGAGAAAAAGTTACTGAATGACTATTTGAAGGGACATCAATGAGTTTACTATACGTACAGGGGAAACTTCCATGTGTCAGACAGATATGAAACATCCCAAATCAGCATTGTCTACTCCTATTTCAAATTACACTAAAAAGTCAGAAGCCCTAAATCTAACTAGTTTTTAACTATTCGATTCCCCATTCGGAAATGATAGCATAGAACTAGATGATTCCTTATCTTTCTAGCTCCATTTCCATTTTAAATATATAAGTCTTATAATTTAACAGTCCTTATAAAAATCATTCACCCTTAAAGTACTGATTTGAACCAGAAATAAAGTGTTTGGGAGTTAGTTGACAAAAAGGAAAAGGTGTCAAAGCCTCAAGCCGTTTAAAAATGTTAAAAATGGCCCAGCCGGTGTGGCTTATTGGTTGAGCATCGACCTATGAACCAGGAGGTCACAGTTCAATTCCCGAGGTCAGGGCACATGCCTAGGTTGTAAGCTAGATCCCCAGTGTGGGGTGTGCAGAAGGCAGCAGATCAACAACTCTCATCATTGATGTTTCTATCTCTCTCTCCCTCTCCCTTCCTCTCTGAAATCAATAAAAATATATTTTTTTAAAAAATGTTAAAACTTGAACACATAGTATATGGCAAAATTCAAATGTTGTTAATCTCAATCCGTTGAGGCTCTAGAATTTTGCCATCATTTTGTTTTCAGTGTCTTCATAATACCTGAAATGAACTACTTATTGGTGAATCACTCAAACCTATATGAAAGAATTTAAGATACAGCAGAAAATAATTCCCATTTATTACGATAAGTAATTTAAACATTTAAAGGAAATATAAACAAATATTAAATATAAAAGTAGTACCATTCTAAAGTATCCTATATAATAAAAGGCTAATATGCAAATTGACCAATCAGCAGTACAACCGGTTGCTATGACCCACACTGATCACCAGGGGGCAGACGCTCAATGCAGGAGCTGCCCCCTGGTGGTCAGTGCACTCCCACAGGGGAGCACTGCTCAGCCAGAAGCCAGGCTCACAGCTGGCAAGTGCAGCGGCAGTAGCAGGAACCTCTCCTGCCTCCACGGCAGCACTAAAAATGTCCGACTGATGGCTAGTATATATATATATATATATATATAGAGAGAGAGAGAGAGAGAGAGAGAGAGAAAGAGAGGGAGAGAGAGAGAAGCACATAGAGAATACTATGAACATTAACATAGAAGTGACTAATAGTTAGCATTTATTAGAGTCCTACATATTGGATTCAAATATAGCAATGCCAGCTGTTACCAATTATGTAACTAAAAATTACATAATCTCTACAAGCCCTCATTTCTTCATCTGGAAATGGAGACAATAACACCAACCTCAGAGTTACTGTAATAAGAAAAACTGCTTAGCATGGTGCCTGGCACCAAATACGCATTCAAGAAACAGTAGTTTTTATTACTATTATTTCTTCAGCAACAAAAAGATAACACATTTTAATGCCAAAATCCATGCTTGAGCTTCAGTGCCTCCACAACCTGGTTTCCACAATGAAATCATGAAACCGATGACCTCCAAATTGCCAAATACTTCTGGGTACTTTCAGTTCTTATCTTACTTGACTTCCCTATTTTTGAGTCATCAACACCACATTCTCCTAAGGAATCTAGAAAGGGATGCTGAAAGCATAGGATATCTCTCCTATCACTTCTTTCAAAGGCATTATCATCCCTTCCCCTAACCCAGTGGTCGGCAAACTCATTAGTCAACAGAGCCAAATATCAACAGTACAACGATTGAAATATCTTTTGAGAGCCAAATTTTTTAAACTTAAACTATATAGGTAGGTACATTGCTATTAACTTAATTAGGGTACTCCTTTGCTATAAACGTCCTCAATCTGATTGAGGTACGTTCGCTGAGGTCAACCCCTTCCAACTCTCCCATCCACACTCATCTTGAATACTTGCTTCATCTATCTCCTTTCTGAAAACTGACTTCTGCGCATGGGCCACAGTTTCAATCGCACTGTACGTGCACGCCCGCACATGTTATTTTGTGGAAGAGCCACACTCAAGGGGCCAAAGAGCCGCATGTGGCTCGCGAGCCGCGGTTTCCAACCACTGCCCTAACCTTTAAATGTTGGGCTTCTCTCAGTATTTCATCTTCAGTCTTCTTTCCTCTCTACTTGGTATTCTCCCTGAATAAGTTCAATCTCTCATGTTAGACTTTAACCTACATGCTCATAATCCCCAAATCTGTTTCCTGCCCTCATGTCTCTTCTAAATTCCAGGTCCATATTTCCAACTAGAGGCCTGGTGCACAAAATTTGTGCACTCAGGGGAGGGGGGGGTCCCTCAGCCCGGCTTGCGCCCTCTCGCAGTACGGGAGCCCTCAGGGGATGTCCAACTGATGGCTTAGGCCTAAGGGAGCAGGCCTAAGCCGGCAGCCAGACATACTTAGCATTTCTGTGAGCCCAGCTCAGGGCTTCTGGCTGAGCAGTGCTCTCCCTGTGGGAGCACACTGACCACCAGGGGGCAGCTCCTGAATTGAGCGCCTGCCCCCTGGTGGTCAGTGCGCATCATAGTGACCAGTCATTCTGCCATTCAGTAGATTTGCATATTAGCTTTTTATTATACAGGATGTCTAGTAAATCTTATTTATGCATTCACACAAATGCTTATTAAAGACAAAGAAAAGGAAATAAATATTAAGCATCTAATACATACTGAGTATTTTACATTGCAAAGACGATAAGTAAGCCACCCAAATCATACCACCAGTAGAAGAAGAGTTAGAATTCAAATACAGATCTGTTTAACAGTCAAGTCCAAGCTATTTCTACAATACTACACTGCTTCTCCAGTGCATCCACAATAGGGCACAAGGTAATGGGAATACAAAAATAAATAGGACTTAAATATTTTAGATAAGATGATAAACATAGGTTCAAGGATAATACTTAAATGAAAGTATAGCTCATTTAACAACTGCATTGATTGAACAAGATTTATTATCTATTAACCAGTCTCAACTACTAAACGATAGCAGTTTGGTAGAGGAGTCTGATTTTGAGAAATTTCAAAATCATGATTATAAACCTATTATGGTGAAGATAAAGCAAATGACTCATAGGAATGGGGAGTGCACAAGAGGGATCTAGGGAAGATTTCCTACAGGAGATGTTTAAACTGAGACTTAAAATGAGCACATGTGCCTGGCAGGCATGGCTCAGTGACTGAGCATGGACCTATGAATGAGGGTGTCACAGTTTGATTCCCAGTCAGGGCAGAAGCCCGGGTTGCAGGCTGGGTCCACAGTGTGGAGCTCGCAGGAGGCAGCCGCTCAATGATTCTCTCTCATCACTGATGTTTCTACCTCTCTCTCCCTCTCTCTTCCTCTCTGAAATCAATAAAAATATATTTTTTAAAAAAGATGATGCCCTGACTGGTTTAGCTCAGTGGATAGAGTGTCGGCCTGTGGACTGAAGGGTCCCAGGTTCGATTCCGGTCAGGGGCATGTACCTTGACTGCAGGCATATCCCCAGTGGGGGGTGTGCAGGAGGCAGCTGATCGATGTTTCTCTTTCATCGATGTTTCTAACTCTCTGTCCCTCTCTCTTCCTCTCTGTGGAAAATCAAAAAAAGATAAGCACATATGACTGAGAAATGCAGGGTGGGTAGGCATTTGAGGCAGAGGGACCAGTAAATATAAAAGCACTAGGATTATCCTGGTCCATTCTGAAAATTCCAAGTAATTCAGAAGACAGAAATGAGTGAGGCCTAATATATACACAAGAAAGAACTAGAGTATAGACAGCCTTATCTGCCTTTTTTAGGAATAAAAAAAAATGAGCAATGCAGAGACAAATTGAGGATCTTGAATTGACAAGATGTGGTGATAACTCCCAGGTTTCTAGGTTAATTACAGAAATTCTTGATTACGTAAATTCTTTGGTAATCCAAAAAACAAAAAAATTTAAACAAAAGAATAAATAAAAATTAAAATTGAAAATTTGTTTTATATGTGATGCATATGAAGTGCTAATAGCTACAGGCAATTGTTGAACCTTGAAGACTGGTCCACTATAGCCAGTGGTGGTTGAGCCCTCACAATGGCTCACAATTCTACTTATGTTTGTGTGGACGAAAGGGGCCGAATGCTGACCTGACAAGCTCAAGAAAGGCCTGCATGGCAGTTTTGCAGACTCGGAGACCTAAAGTAACCACAAAGGATGGTCTGAAATTAAACCTTAACTAAAAGCAGTTATGGTGGGCAGTTACAGTCCTAAGCCGATATCTTCACTGATAAGGTCAACCTTTACCGTAACTGAGCCTATCTGTCTTTTTGCATCTAAGATAACATGTCCTTGGGATGTCTGGGTAACTTGTGACTCCCCTTTTTATGAAGCCCCTGGGGCACAACCAGGTGTGCTGGGTCCCAGGACAGATACCACAAATCCCTTCATCATCATGTTAATTGTTCCTGCACCC
This sequence comes from Myotis lucifugus, assembly GCF_000147115.1. NCBI lineage: Eukaryota > Metazoa > Chordata > Mammalia > Chiroptera > Vespertilionidae > Myotis > Myotis lucifugus. The sequence goes on along the minus strand of NW_005871119.1, from coordinate 1,174,068 downwards.
ATCTAAGTATGTATCCATCATTTTACTTTTTATCCTATCACAGAGGTCCGTCCCCCCCCCCCCCCCGCCTTCGCTTAATCCCACCTCCTTAAATCTGTTACCAATGAATTTCATGTATAAATATGGATGTAACCCTGCCATTCTCTGGAGCACTATCTCAATTCGTTGAGGTTCTGCTTCCTGGCATATGTCGACAGTTTGGCTCAAATAAACTCACAAAAATTCTTTACAGGTTTCAATGGTTTTTTTACGTTGACATTTGGTTAAGAGTTCAGTTATCTTTCTAAAACACAAATCTGATCATGCTCTTCTCTGACATATCCAACCAAAATAAACCAATATCTTCACAGGCATACCTCAGAGACACTACAGGTTCACTTCCAGACCACCGCAATAAAGCGAGTGGTAATCTTTTTGTTAGTGGAGGGTCTTGCCTTCAATGTGTAAAAAACACATTGGTGAAGTGCAATACTGTGAAGGGCAATAAAACAAGGTATGCCTGTATTTCATGTCCTGAAATAGCTTTGTGACTTCAGGAAGAGGATTCCAACTAGGCCTGGTGACCATGGAGCATATAGGGGTTCAGACTCTGAATTCAGAACACCTGAGCTGGTAACCCAGGTACACCACTAACTAGCCGGAGGGACCTTGGGAAAAACACCATTTCCTAAGTACCAACTTGTAAAGAGGGGTAAAAACTATCTCCTTCTGAAAAATGAATGAGACAATTCATTCATATGTAAGCATCTAACTAATGTTTAAAAAGAGGGGAGAAAGGGGACATATTGACATACAGGCCATTGAAAATGGCCTAACTATATTAGAGTTCTTTCTGCTTGGAATGCTTTTCAACCAAACCTTTACAGGGCTGCCAACTTGCCCATGGCTTACAAACATAATACCTACCATCTCTTAAACGTTCATGTGTAAAAGCACAGTGCTTTACATAAATTAACTAATGCAATCCTCTTTTCAGCCCCAGTACTGCCCTTGTCTATACAATTAGCTCCATTTCACAGTGAGGAAATTGGTGTGGAAGTAGCTCATATAAAAGTCACACAGAAAAAAAAATAAATCACACAGAGAAGAGGACTCTAGGTTCTACCTAGTTTACTCTTTCCAAAATACTCTCTTCACATGCAGTTAGGAAACCTTTGATTTAGAAGTAGAATATTGCTGTTGAAAAAAATTACCCCTACTTGTAGTCACCGAGTTGGGTGCCCACCGCCTAAAGCAGTGGTTCTCAACCTCCCTAATGCCATAAAATTATTTTCGTTGCTGCTTCATAACTAATTTTGCTACTGTTATGAATCGTCATGTAAATATCTGATATGCTGGATGTATTTTCATTGTTACAAATTGAACATAATTAAAGCATAGTGATGAATCACAAAAACAATATGTAATTATATACGTGTTTTCCGATGGTCTTAGGCGACCCCTGTGAAAGGGTCGTTCGACCCCCAAAGGGGTTGCGACCCACAGGTTGAGAACCGCTGGCCCAAAGCTACTTTAGGGCCTGACAACACGATCCAAGAGCAAAAGTCCTCTGGGTCCATCTCCGCAAAAGGAACCGCTCCCTTCCGCGCAGTCAGCTCATACTGAACTCCCGAATAGCATCCGCGGGGTGGGCTCAAACTGGGCAGCCCCGGGAAGGGGAAAACACCGGGAGGAAGGGCCTCAAACTCTAGGCTCGGGGCTCCCGGGGAAGGGACCCGGCACAACTATCTGAAACGCGCAGAGCCCCAGCGTAAGAGGGCGTGGCGGGCAGGTCTCCAAGAGCGCGCCGCCCAGACAGACCATTCATAGCGGAGGGCAGCGGCGGGAAGGCGGCTCCGGGGACCCGGGCTCCCGCCCGTCCCGCACCAAGCCCGGCAGCCTGGGCGCTGCCAGGCCCCCTCCCCGCGGCCCACCCGCACCCTCCCGGAGAGTGAACGCCGTCCCATCGCCCCCCCGGCTGGAGGGACGCAGGCCGCCTCGCCCGGTGCGGGCGGCCCGGCCGGAGCCCCCCTCACCAGTCGCTAGATGAAA
>NW_005871119.1:1146657-1171743 GCF_000147115.1 Myotis lucifugus | reverse complement strand
CCTTGAGCGTGGCCTTTCCCTGGAGCCCGAAGGACGCGTGACCCGTGCGGGCCTTGGGGCCGCGGGTGCGAGCCGGGGTTCGGGGAAAGGCGGCGGCCGGGGCTCAGGGTCAACCGCGGGAGCGGGGGAGGGGGAATGCCCCTTCGGGGTCTGCTGTCGCCCGAGTGGGAACGTTGCTCTCCCGACAGCTGGAGACTCGGAATTCAGAATAAACCCGGGGGGAGCCAGCTCTGGAGACCTGGCTGAATGCCTGGGCAGCCGGCCACCGCCGCAGAAGCCAAAGGCCAGGGATCCTGCACAGAAGCGGTTCCTCCCGTGGCCCTGTTAGTGGGGTCACGGAAAGCCCTAGGCGTGGTCCCGGGGAGACGCGGCCTCGCCCTCCGTGGCTTGCTCATGCACGTAGATTACCGGGGAGTCGCTCCCTGTCACTGCCCTCTTGACCGGCTGCCAACCCGGGTCACGCCCCTCAGTGCCCGACGCTAGGCTTGCATTCCCCCTTTAACTGCACCCAACGGAGCGTTTTAAAAGTGAAAAAAGAAAATTAGGGAGGAAAGAAAATAGCCAATAATCGATACTGAGAGACCGAATGGGAACGCTGCGGAATGCCTGGCACAGTAGGCACTCAGTAAATGTTTGTTCAAGGGGGGCGGGGGGGGGGCGTGACTCAGAACAAACACTAGCAGCTGGTTGGCCGTCCAGCTCTGCCACGCTGTCAATTATGCAAACCCTGTCGGCTCTGGCTCTCATCTGTAACACGCAGGAGTTGAACTAGATGTCTTAAGGGCAACCTGTTCAGCTTGACTTTTATTTTTTTGTCTTTGGTAGCCTTCCTTGTGGAAGCCCAAAGCCATATGGCTGATTGGGGAGAATAACTAGCTCTCCTGTTGCCCTTTCCAATACAATATTCTCGCTCTTCACCCCTTATTCTAGGTGCCCTACTTCCCACTTTAACATGTAACAAAAACCAGTGTGTAATGTACAAGTTGAGTGACTTTGAAAATAAACTATAAATACAGGGTGTGGCAAAAGTAGGTTTACGGTTGTTTGTATAGAAAATAACAATAAATAATGCAATGATTAATTAATAATAATATAAGAATAAACTGTTTCGAGTACTAGCAACTGTAAACCTACTTTTGCCACACCCTGTATAATGACTTTTATATTCATGAACAAAGAAGCCAATAATGTCAAGTAAAGCTAATAATGTTAATAAATGCATTGATGTAACTTCCAACCTTTTATCTGCCTCTTATTTGGATCCTGGCGAGTTAATTAGCTTTTCTTTTTTTTAATTTATTTTATTTTGTCCTCTCTATGCCCTCTTCCACCTCCCCCCACAATCACCATATTGTTGTCCATGTACATAAGTTCTCTCTCTCTTTTTTTCTTTTTTGCTTAATACCTCCACCCACCTAACTAGCTTTTCAGAAGCCTTAGTTTCCTCATTTGTAGAATAGGGGCAATAATGAATTTTGGAGTTGTGAAAATGTGATTATATGGATAGAGATATACAGCACTTGGTAGAGTGCCTACCACATTATAACACATCATAAATAGTAAATGTTACTTTTTATAACTAAAGAAGTAGCAGTGGAATTATTCCAGTCATTCATTCATTTTAACAATTGTTAGGTGTCAGACTCCTGTGGTAAGCACAGGGGATCCAATAGTGAACAAAAATACATATAGACCCAGATAATCCCAAACAAGAATAGATTGTGGGTGGAAGGGGTCAGTTGGAGTAAAGGCGTGGGGAGCATCTGTAATACTTTCAAAAATAAGGATAAATTTTTATAAAGAATAGATTGCAACTTTTACAAGGACTGCAAAGAATATTATGCTAAATTTAACCTGATTTCCCAAAGAAGTGACACTTGAACTAAGATCTGAAGAATGAGTAGGAGATAACTGGATGAAGCAGGAAAGAAAAGAACATTCCAGACCAAAGGATGTCTAATTATTCCCCATTTCCTTGGAAAATTAGGTGCCTTCAAAGATATTGGTTATTTTCAGGACAGAATATCATATGAAATGATTAGGAAATAGTACAAAAAAATACAATTAAATGAAAAATGCACTGTAGATGTGGGTAGGGGAGGAAGACAAAATTAGTCATTTTGTTTGGCTTTTTAAAAATTTCTGTTTGTGTTTACACATAGAAGAAAGATAAACATACCAATAACAATGATTATGTCTATGTGAAGGTATCAATGATTCTTAGTTCCTATCATTTTGAATTTTATAATTTATTATTGTTGGCAATAATTAAATGTTGATTGATTGATTTAAAAAATCAAAATTTGAAAAAATAATTGACTGGAATTTCTAAAAAAGACTTAAAGGAAGAAATAAATCTAGAGATGGCTTTCAACGACTCCAGCGATTTAGAAAGGGAGAAATAGAAAAAGAATAGCCCAGGCAGCAGGCATGGAGTTGGAGAAGAGGCCAGAGTAGAGCACTGCAGAACTGGTTTTAAGCCACATAGCATTTGCAGTAAACTCCCTAAATGCCTTTTTTCCAAAATAAATAAATAGGGCTATCTATAATCAAAATGTATTTTGCTGTGGTTCAAGTTGTATAGAGGTTGCCAGGGTTGGCCCTACTTCAGCTGGTGACAGAGAGAGAATATTAGAACTTGTATGGTTTCCGTAGATCAAAACCCAAACCTGATTAGGTTCTGCAAGAATGGCTATTACTACAGGAAGGTTAGTAGTACAGTTGGCCGAGAGAGGACTAAAATGTTATTGTTTGGCTTTATTCTCTTCTGCTCCAGACTGTCTCCCATATGAAAAACCTTGGCTGGTAATAGCTTTTTGATACAGAACTTTGCCATTAGGGAAGATATCACTGAGCCCTCTGCCTCAAGCACAAAACTTCCAGCAGCCCTGGATGGGTTCATATTGGTGATGTGTCAAGGATAGCATGATTGGCAATCTCTATTAGAGTCATATGGCTGAAGCAGAGTAAAGAATAGTTCACCCACAGAAGACAGGAATAGGGCAGACAAAACAATAAACAAGTATTGGGTGTTTCTATACTATTAGATCCAGGAGATATGCCCCCAGGTGCATTCTTCCTCTGTAATGATTATCTTTCAAATCCTCACTTAGAGGAGACCACCTTCTCACCAAACTGAATCTTCCTGATGCCCTTTCTTAACAGTTGTCCCCTCCCCTCTACTACTTCTATAACTTATTCATATTATTGTTACACACTATATTGTTTTTAGATTTATGAGTTTCACATAAATGTAGTAAAAGCAAGGGCTGTGGAAGCAGACTGCCTAGATAGAAAATATACTTCTATCCTTACTAGCTGTGAAATCTCAGGCAAGTTGCACAACCCCTGAGCCCTCAGGTTCTTCATCTCTAACATAGGATTAATAGTACTTCTGAGACAGATCAATAAGCCAGGACCAGCGGAATAGGGAAACTGAGACAGATAGTTAAACAGCAGTTTGCAGCCATCTAGTAAATCCTTTTTTCCTTAAACCAGGAACACTTCAGAGTAAATGGTTTATACTTCTCCTCGCCAACCAGAGGGTAAATAGTTTAAATCATCGTACTCAGGGAGACAGCAGAATTCCAATTAGTGCCATTTGCCAACCACACCAAAGGACAGATGAAATTAAGGGAATAAATCTCATTTTGGTACATCAGCATAAAGTCCCCTAAAATCTCTTCTAAATGCCCAGACTTTAAAACCTCTCAAAACAAAGGACTCAGGGCAAGCTCTCCCTTCTCCTTACACTTCCCCTTTTCGTTCCCCCACAGGCATGGACCCCACAGGCGTGCGATCAAGGCAGCAATGGGTAGCAATGGGCAGCATCAGCTCATCCCGGACAAACCCTCTGAACCTGTCCCCAAGGCCGCCTTTCCTCTGACTTCTTAGTGAGCCAAAGCAGACCATCCTAAGCTAATTTCCCCAGCCCTTTCTTGTTTCATATCCCCAGCTTTAATAAACGTTCTCTAAAATTCACCTGGACTCCTATTGTGACATTTTTCCTGCACGAAGTCAAGAACCCACACACTACCAGCTGGCCCTAGGCAGCCAGCTCAGGGCCAGGTCCCCCTTTCAGTAACACTTCTTTCATAAAGTTCTTATGAGGTTTAAATGAGATGACTATCTGTAATGCTCTTAGTAGAACACTTTGCACTTAATAGAAGTTGACATACCTCTACTCTTCTGGATGGATATATTTGCATGAGATCCTGTGAGGAGTGGGATGAAAGACACCAGGAATGACCCACAAGATGGCAGTGTTTGAATATAACTTGAGAACTGTACGAGCTTGAAAGCAAGAGTCCACCAACACATCTAAAAATTCAAGGCAAACAGAGGAGAAATTCAAGGCAAATTCAAAGCCTACAGGAAACAAGTAAAACTTGTAAGAAATCAAACCTATGAATTTGGTAAGTGTAGCATGCTTTTAGAATCAGAACAATCTGAACTCACCAAACTCTCTCTCTCCTTGACTGTGACTGAGAATCTTACTTAGAATTGCTTGTGTTCCTTCCTTACTTATGTGGGGTGAGGAGAAGACTTGCCTTTTCCCTCATGGTTCTTTTGGCTGTAATAATCCAATAGACATGAGACAGATTAGCAAGAGAAAACAACCAAGTTTATTACATACATATATATATAAAACCCAAATACTAGTACATGAGAGTCAGAGACCCCACATGCAGGAGAAGTTAAGAAACAGAAAGGAAAAATGGGTACATACGACATTCCGAGCTAGGAATGAGGTAAGGTGCTTTGGGGTCTCAAAGGGTCACTGCAAGGCCATATAAAGAGCAGATGTTTAGAAAATAGAAGTTTGTCCTGCCCTACAGAAAGGTCAAAAGAAGTTATCTCTGATAATCTCTTATTATGAGCAAGGCCCCTAGTTCAAGGTCTTCTAGGACCTTAGTGGTCGGCAAACTCATTAGTCAACAGAGCCAAATATCAACAGTATTTCTTCAAAATAGACTCGCCCAGGCCGAAAACCACCTTCTGCGCATGGGCCACGAAGTTTCAATAGCACTGTATGTGCACGCCCACACGTGGTATTTTGTGGAAGAGCCACACTCAAGGGGCCAAAGAGCCGCGTGTGGCTCGAGAGCTGCAGTTTGCCGACCACAGTTCTAGGTAGTTAAGGGAGAGGCAGAAGTTTCTCTTAAGCCTGCAGCTACTAGTAAAGTTGCCCTTAGCACAAAACAATCCGTATACCACAGAGGCACATCCTGGAGTGACTAGTTCTGAACCCCCACACCAAACTGCATCATTAAACAGACTGTTATCACCACTGCTTGCTTAAAAATAAAGAAAGAAAAACAAGTTTGATTTAAATTGACAGACTGGCCCAACTGGCGTGGCTCAGTGTTGGAGCGGCGACCTATGAAGCAGGAGGTTATGGTTCAATTCCTGGTCAGGGCATGTGCCCTGGTTGTAGTTGCAGGCTGGATCCCCAGTGGGGGGCATGCAAGAGGCAGCCAATTGACGATTCTCTCTCACCATTGATGTTTCTGTCTCTCCTTCTCTGAAGTCAATAAAAATATATTTTAAAAATAAATAATAAATTGGCAGACTGGACACATACTGCAGCTTTCTCTCTATGCCTCAAATCCCTAGACCTGGTAGAAGATATATATTTAAAATAATTAAATTCACAAGTGCATTGGAAAATAAGAAGGTTAGCTATTGATGGTCCAGAACAGAATGTATGAGGATTTCCTGAAAGATGGATAGAAGGCTGGATGGGTCAGAAGGAAGGATTGACAGTTCCAAACAAAAAGAAGACAAGGCTGCTATGAAAGATAGTAGCAGCACCGAAAGGTTTCACATCTAGAGGTGGCTATTAGGAGCAGGAAGGAATCCAGACTAAACCACAAAGAAATTAATTGGAGTATCACAGCAGGAGCAGTGAGCCCATTGAAGCTTCTTCATCCCCCATTCCACAGTAGCAACAGAGACATCTGTATCTGTCTCTAGGTAGAATAAAGTACAGTGCTCTGTGGTGGTGATACCTGGAATAATCAGGAAACTCTTATACTCAGAATCCTAGCTACTAGTTCTTCCCGTTCAGCACCAGGCCGCACCCTTCGCCGCACCCTTCCCCACACCCTTCCCCATACCTCCATTGATGACAGGAATTCAGTGGTGGCAACAGATCTTATTCCTCCCCTCAGGGAGAGTGTAAACCAGACATAGCCTCCTCCATAAGCAATTTTTAACAAATGAATCTCAAAGACACAGATGATCACAAAACCAAGAATCACCAAATATTTGAGGAAAGCCAACATCCTGCGAGACATAAAATAACAGATCCAAGAAGCTCAGCAAAACTTAGGCATGATAAATACAAAGATAAGTATGCCTAGAAACATCATAGTCAAATTGCTGAAAAGTGAAGATGAAGAAAAACCTGGAAGCATTCAGAGAGAAATGGAATGATTCGAAACCCTATGGATTTCACATCAGAAACTAAGAAGATGACAGCATATTAATATCTTTAAAGGTTTTGTTTTTTAAAAATATATATTTTTTATTGATTTTTAGAGAGAGAGGAAGGGAGAGAGAGAAACATCAATGTGAGAGAGATTGATCAACTGTCTTCTGCAGGCCCCTGAATTGGGGATTGAGCCCACAACCCCGGCATGTGCTCTGACGGGAATTGAACCAGCAGCCTTTTGTGCACAAGACAATTGCCCAACCAATGGAGCCACACCAATTCAAGTAATCCAAAGGAAGCAAGAAACCAGAAACAGTGTAACAAAAATCTGGTGAAGCAGGATATCAGTATCTTTAAAGAGCTGAAGAATGAAACTGTCAATCCAGAATATGCTCCTCAATAATGAAGGCAAAATGAAGCTATTTTCAGAGGGGAAAAAAAAAAAAACCCCAAAGAGAATTAGTCCCATCAGAACTGCCTCATAAAAATGCTAAAGAAAGTTCTTTGGCCTGAAGGGAATGTTGCCAAAGGGGAACTCAAAATTTCAGGAAGGAAGGAAGAACATGAGAAATGGAAAATATTCAAGGTAATACAGTCAATGCTCATTTTTCACGGATTTTGTATTCATGAATTCATCTACTCGCTAAAATTTATTTGTAACCCCCCAAATCAATACTCAGGGCTTTCGCAGTCATTCAGGGACACGTGCAGAACAGTGAAAAATTACAGTTGCTCAGTGCACAGATTCCTAGTCCAGTCCCAGCTGAGTTCAAACAAGGCCATGCTCTGCCTTCTTGTTTCAGCTCCTGTAATGTAAACGGCTGTCTTTCTGTGTCAATCTAGTGCCATATTTTGTGCATATTTATGCTCTTTCTTTTTTTTCTTAAATATATTTTTATTGATTTTCACAGAGAGAAGGGAGAGGGATAGAGAGTTAGAAACATCGATGAGAGAGAAACATCAATCAGCTGCCTCCTGCACACTCCCCATTGGGTATGTGCCCACAACCAAGATACATGCCCTTGACCGGAATCAAACAGGGACCCTTGAGTCCGCAGACTGACGCTATATCCAATGAGCCAAACAGGTTAGGGCTATGCTCTTTCTTGATGATTTTTCTCTTTAAAATGGCCCTCAAATGTAATGCTGAAGTGATATCTAGTTTCTAAGCCCAAGAAGGCTGTAAAGTGCTTTATGGGAAAATGCGTGTTAGATAAGCTTTGTTCAAGCATGAATTGTAGTGCTGTCAGCCATCAGTTCAATGTTAATGATTCAATAATTTAAATTAAATAATGTGTCTTAAAACAGAAACATGCATAAAACAAGGTTGATCAGTTGGCAATATTGTGACCAGAGGCTCACAGGAACCTAACCTTGTATTTCCCCCAAGGAGTGATGGCTCAGTTTTACTAATTGGTTGTTTGTAGTGACTTTATAGAACATAACTACTGTAAATAATGAGAATCTGTGCATAGAAAAGTTTGTTTTCCTATCAATACTTTTAAACACATGACTCCAAAGCAAAAACTATGACATTGCCTTTTAGTTTATAATGAATTTAGACATAACACGAATGACAACTATAGCCTCAAGAACAAAGTGGGGTAGGTAAATGGACCTATACAAAGGCAAGGTTTCTGTATTTTATGTGAATTGGTACAATACTAACTCAAGTAGACTGTGGAAAGCTAATAATACATATTGTGATTCCTAAAGCAGCTAGTAAAAAATACTAATGGAAAGAGGTATAGCTAAAAAGCCACACATAAATTAAAACAGAATTATAGAAAAGATTCAAATAATCCAAAAGAAGCAAGAAACCAGAAAGTGTATCAAAAATCTGATGAAACAAATAGAAAACAAATAATAACAGGATAGAAATAAATACAGCCTTATCAATAATCACATTAAGTGATTAAGTGCTAAACACTCCAATGGAAAGGCAGAGATTGTCCCAATGAACTTTTTATTTTTTTTAAATATATTTTATTGATTTTACAGAGAGAAAGAGAGTCAGAAACATCGATGAGAGAGAAACATCGATCAGCTGCCTCCTGCACACCTCTTACTGGGGATGTGCCCGCAACCAAGGTACATGCCCTTGACTGGAATCGAACCTGGGACCCTTCAGTCCATAGGTCGACGCTCTATCCACTGAGCCAAACAGGCTACGGCCCAATGAACTTTTTAAAAAACACCCAAGGAGCCCTAACTAGTTTGGCTCAGTGGATAGAGTGTCAGCCTGCGGACTAAAGGGTCCCAGGTTTGATTCCAATCAAGGGCATGTACCTTGGTTGTGGGCACATCCCCAGCAGGGGATGTGCAGGAGGCAGCTGATCGATGTTTCTAACTCTCTATCTCTATCCCTTCCTCTCTGTAAAAAAAAACAATAAAATAAAAAAAAAAAAACACCCAAGGATATGTTGTCTAAAAGAGACTCATTTTAAATATAAAGAGGCAGATAGATTAAAAGTAAATGAATGGAAAAAGATATATCATGGACATAATAAAGCAGACTATTTTTATAGCAGAAAAACAGACTTTGAAATAAAAAGTATCACTAAAGATAAAGAAGTGCTGTAATATACCCCGTGAATCACACAAGGACGCCTCAAGAAGTCGAATTAAATAGTCACATTTATTGCAAATCCGGGACTAAGAGGGGGCATTTCGCTCTCCCAGATCTCATAGTACCTGCCCCAGCCCCAACACCAGATTTATATAGGCAAAGATCACAAAGGTATTGATTACATCCCAAGGTTTGGAATGAGGAACCTGATTTGCAAAAAAGCAGTTTACAGAAGCAGAAGCAGTTTACTTAAGCATGTTATCTAAATTATAGTTTTGGGTCTCCGGATCACTGGGTCAACAGGGACACGTTAACTGGAGCCCTCTGACCTTGGGATAATTGTGCTGTCCTTCCCAGGTAAAGGAAAATGTGCTTTCTAAGACCAGTATGACCACAACTAATGGGATAGTCATATTACAATCAATAGGGTATTTAATCGAATGGGGTGATTTATATAATTCAGGAAATTAAAATAACTTTTCTATTATTTTAGCAAGAAAATAAGTACAGAAACCAAACAGCAGGGTTAAAGTTAAACTATAGTTTCTACCTGAGATGATTACTACCATACTTCAGAAGAATATATTTAATAATGATATAAGGTTAAATTTGTCAGGAACAAATAATGTATGTGTCTAATCATAAATATGTATGATACAGATAATAGAGCTTCAAAACATAGGAAGCAAAAATTGACAGAACTAAAAAGAGAAATAGTCAATTCCGTAATCATAGCACGAGGTTTTCAAAACCCATCTCTCAACACTAGATAGAACAATTAAACAAAAAATTAGAAAGTCTGTAGGTGATTTGAACCACTTAGACCTCTGAGATGGTTAGTTTTTATGTGTCGACTTGACTGGGCCATCAGTTTTCCAAACTTTTGGTCAAACATTATTCTGGGTGCTCTGTGCGGTGTTTCTGTGAGGATGAGACTAACATCTCCATCAATAGGCTGAAGACAGCAGATTGCCCTGCCTAATGTGGTGGACCTCAGCGAATCCTCTGAGGCTTGATTAGAACAAAAAAGCTAAGAGGAAGCTCCTGCCTGACTGCCTCAGAGCTGAGGTAGCAATTTTTCCTACCTTTGAGTTTGAACTGGAACATCAGCTCTTCCTGGGTCTCAAGGCGGCAACATTCAGTCTGGAACTCACACCATCTGCTCTCCTGGGTCTTAGGCCTTCAGACTGGAACTGGAATGACACCATTGGCCCTCCTGAATCTACAGCTTGCCCACTGCAGATATTGGAATTTACCGGCCTCCATAATTATATAAGAGCCAATGGCTTATGTTTTATGTTTTCTCTGTCTCTCTGTCCCTCTTTCTCTCTCTCCATTTATATTTATAAATCCCCACATCCAATGACTGCAGAATGCATACTCTTTTCAAGTGTACATGGTCCATTCAGCAAGACAGACCATATACTGCATCTTAAAACAACTCAATAAATTTAAAAGAGTATGTTCTCTGATCACAAGGAACTAAATTAGAAATCAATAAAAATAAGATCTAGGAAAACTCCAGTTCTTCGTAAAATAAACAAGATATTTAAAATAATCCATGGGTCAAAGAAGAAATCACAAAGGACCTTAGATAGTATTTCATACTAAATAAAAATAAAAACACAACATATCAAAATGTGCATGATTTATATACAGAAATTTATAGCTTTAAATACTTGTTAGTAAAGAGACATCTAAAGTCAATGATCTAATGTTTCCCCATTAAGAAGCTAGAAAAAAGAAAGGAAAGTAAATCCAAAATAGGTAGAAGAAAGAAAATAATAATAGAGACAAGAGCAGGAATCAATTAAAATGAATATAGAAAACAATAGAGAGATATAGCAAAGCTAAAAGTTGTTCTTTGAAAATATCAACAAAATTAATGAACCCCTTGCTATTGTTAGTTATCAAGAAAAAAAAATTGAAAACTGTGAACAATTTCCAAGGTTTGAAATTGTACCATACTTGCAAAGCTAACAAATTAGCCTCTATTGTTTCATGGGTGCTGGCATACTACAAAATGCATCAAGAAATATCATTTGAGCCCAGCCGATGTGGCTCAGTAGTTGAGCATCAACCCATGAACCAGGAGGTCATGGTTCGATTCTCAGTCAGGGCACATGCCCGGGTTGTGGGCTGGATCCCCAGTAGGAGGCAGGCAGGAGGCAGCCAATAAATGATTCTCTCTCATCATTGATATTTCTATCTCTTTCCGTCTCCCTTCCTCTCTGAAATCAGTAAAAATGTATTTAAAAAGAGAAATATAATGTGAATAAAGAGATCAATAAATGATAGATATGTGGCCCTGAGCGGTTTGGCTCAGTGGATAGAGCATTGGCCTATAGACTGAAGGGTCCTGGGTTCGATTCCGGTCAAGGGCATGTACCTTGGTTGTGGGCACATCCCTAGTTGGGGGTATGCAGGAGGCGGCTGATCAATGTTTCTCTCTCATCGATGTTTCTGGCTCTCTATCCCTCTCCCTTCCTCTCTGTAAAAAATCAATAAAATATAAAAAAATGATAGATATGTGATAAAGCAAGTATATTAAAAATGTTAATGGTGTAATCTTGGTGGACACATAGTTCACAGTAAAATTCTTCCATGTTTGTTGTATGTTTAAAAATTTTAAAATAAAAAGTTGGAGGAGATGAGACTTAAAAACATCAATGACAGCGTATGAACTTTATTTGGATCATAATTAGATATATAAACTGTAAAATAAAAATTATGATATACTAGGAGAAATTCGAATACTGACTAGTTCCTTGTTAATTGTTTTCAGGCATGTGTAGGCGATGCTGTCAGTCCCCAGGGCCCACAGTCCCTGCCCTTCCCACTTCAGTGCATGTTACCCAGAATTCAGTTGCCAGCACCTGTGTATCTTTGCCTGAGGGCTTTCTCTGCTGAAATCCCCTTTGCCTACTCATGTGGCTGCCTGCAAGTGCTGAGGAGTTCATGCTTGCTGCAGGAGCCTTCTGCCAACGTCTAACTTATAACCTTTCCTTTTCTGTCTCAATTCCCCCACCCTCACCCCCTCTCAAATAGACTATTTGCACTCAAGTCTTAGTTTTAGTATCAGATTCTGGAGGAACCCAAAGTGTGACATTGGGATACTGACATTTTAGTTATGTTTTTAAAAATACAATTTTTAGAAATACACATTGAAATATTCACAGATAAAGTTATACTGTCTAGGATTTGCTTTAAAATAATCAAGGGAGAATAGATGGATAAAAAATTGACAGAATGATAATTGTTAAAGTTCAGTGATGGACATGGGTGTTCATTCACACATCTGTCCATGTTGTGGATGTTCAAAATTGTACTGAAAATGATCTGTAAAGGCTAATGAAGAGGAAAGATCTGTTAGGCCTGGACAGGAACTCTAGCCTGAGCTCTGTTCCTCAGGCCAAGCAGACTTGCCTGAGAAAGGCATTGGTTCAAAACTTGACCAGGGAACCTGCACATGAATAGCCACAGTAACCTTATTTGTAATAGCCCCAGACTAGAAACAACCAGAATGTCCTTCAATAGGTGAACAGTTAAACAAGCCATGGAATATCCTTACTTTGGAATACTATCCAACAATGAAAAAGAGCTAATTAGTGGTATACATAATAGCCTGGAAGGACCTGAAGGGCAATATGCCGTGTGTGTGTGTGTGTGTGTGTGTGTGTGTGTGTGTGTGTGGTGGGGAGGGGGGCAGTCTTAAAAGATCATACATTATTTTATTTACATAACATCTTGAAAAGACAAAAATATAGAGACGGAGATAGATTAATGGTTGTGAGGGGTTAGGGACAGAAGGAAGTAGGTGTAACCATAAGAGGGCAGCATGACAAAAATCTTTGTGGGAATGGACCATTTTTGTATCTGGATTATAGTGGTGGTTACATGAAACCACACATTTGCACAGACCTGTACACAAAAATACACACCCATACACAAATGAGTACATATAAAAATGGTGGAATCTGAATCTGAAATAAGGTCTATGGATGTTACCAATATCAATTTGTTTTGAATTTGAGCTATTGTTACGTAAAATGTATCTAGGAGGGGAAACAAGGTGAAAGGTACAAGGTACAAGGGGAAACTAGGTGAAAGGTGTTTGCAACTTCCTGGGTATCTATAATTATTGCAAAAAAAAAGTTTTCTAAAAAGTAAACAAATGGAAATAATTTTTTTAAAGGCATCCCGATTCCAATGGTAGCGAGGGTAGAAGCCCTAGCAGTTGACAATGTTGACAATGCAACATTGCAAGCTCCATTCCTCTAGAAGAGGAAAGGGTAGTCTTCACTGGAAAGCCCAGCAGCCTAATATTTACAGGCCACGCAGACTGTAAACCTGATTATAAAGCCCTCTTGGAGATTGGATAAGGTGCCCAACGTTTTAACACATTCCTTTTTTTTATTAATTAAACTAGGCAATGTGGGCTCTGTTGTTTGCAGCTTTGAAAGCTGGCTGATTTTTATTCTGATAGTCTCAATTGGATATCTTCAATTTCTGAGGGATTTTGAGGAGTGATAAACAACTCTAAAACATATCTCTGCACACTGAAGCCACTAAGAAATCGATATCAGGATAGCCCTAGACAGTAATAAATAGATATGCAATACTCCTCAAGAATGTCTTGCTATGAGCCTGATTATAGCTGCCTTGTCACCTCTAGAAGCCGAGAGAACTGAAGCCTGTGCTAGCTTGCAATTCTTGATGGCCCTCACCTTCTGACTTTTTTGTTCTCCTGAAATCCCTGAAAAAAACACACACAAAAACCAAAAACAAAACAAAACAAAAAAAAACGAACTCTGGTGTGGACTTCTGTGTCCAGGACATAGATTTTTCTTCTATACCTCACTAATGGTATAGAGTACTGCTCTCCCTCACAGCTTCTAGGAGAGGGCCGGAGAGGGCCATATGGGTTCTTAGATGGTAGGAAAACTGCCTGGAAAACCCTCTGCTATTATGTACAGCTTCAGTAAGGGCTCTGAAAAGGAGGGTGTTGAAAAGGGCTTCACAATACCCTATATTATAAGATCAGGAATGGATAAGAGGACAAGCAAATGACCAGAGAAGAAAGCACGAGAAAAAAATGAAACATCTAGTTCGGGGGTGGGGGGGAAGAAGAAGACATATAGAAATTATCTTTTCTTTTTTTTAAATATATTTTATTGATTTTTTACAGAGAGGAAGAGAGAGGGATAGAGAGTTAGAAACATCGATGAGAGAGCCTCCTGCACATCTCCTACTGGGGGTGTGCCCACAACCAACGTACATGCCCTTGACCGGAATCGAACCTGGGACCTTTCAGTCTGCAGGCTGACGCTCTATCCACTGAGCCAAACCGGTTTCGGCTATAGAAATTATCTTAACCTAAGTGAAAGAAGAATGAGGAAGAGAACCAGAGCAGGATCTCTAAGGACCCCATAGTCAATATTTCCCCTATTACCCTTGTGACTGCTTGGTACTAAATGTATATGGGGGTTGGGATCCTTGTTGGTATTGGGACTTGTACCCAATTCACTCACGTTATAACATGAAGAAATTAATTTACAAGGTTTACAAAAGCAGAACCACACAAACAACTTGATATGAATGGAATTTTTCTTTGCTCCCAAACAGAAACGGCCAGTTTTATTCTACATCTATCTTGACACTAGTTTTACATCTGTGAGTAAAATGTAGCTGAATAAGCGCTTTCTAAAATTTTACACAATTGCACAATGAGCCTTCCCAAAATGAATATGATAGAGAGGATCATCAGAGGTATGCACGCAATGACTTGTATAACAATTATTTCTTCTTTGTTATTGTTCCTTCTGTATCTTCTAAAATTCCAACATTACATTTTAGATTTTTGATGAAAAAAATGCAAAGCAAAGCAAAACAAAACAAAAACAGGGAAGTTGGGATAGCTCTGGGTGTGCCACCATTAATTATTATTATTATTATCATTGCCTACTTTTCTTTGGTGCTTTCCAGTTTAGAAGGTACTTTAATATCCTTTGTTTCCCATTAGTACTTTGGTTTGCCATAACAACACTGAGAAAGAAGTAGGGACTCAAATTATTACCAAAAAGTTTAAAATTAAAAAGATGATACACAAAGGAGTTAATTGTCTTGCTCAAGGTCACAGAGCAAGTAACAAGATCCCTTATCTCTCACATCAGGAAACAGATTATTAAACCTTCTGCCGCCCTAATGCTAACAGGTTAAATGAGAGAAAAGAGAGCCCTGGGGAATTTCCTCTAATCACCCCACATTAGCTGAATGTCACAGATTGCATTCCAGTTCCTCTCAAATCCCACTGCACTTGCCATCTGTAAAATTCACCCGAGCTCTTCCTCCTGTTTTGACTTGTCTTTCTTTTAAGAGTTTCATAAATGAATGGGAGAATGATGTGTGTGCGTGTGTGCATGTGTGTGCGCGCGCTCCCTAGTTATATAGCTCAGGTATTAGAAACAGAAACCTAGACTTCAGTCTCACAAAATTTAACACAGTACAATGCTTACAAATAATCTATTTGAATGTATTAGATTAGGTAATAGTCAGCATGGAAAATACACATGTGGCCCTAAGAAGATAGACCAGGTACTTTTGTACCTATTGAGTCCAACACCATCATTTTAATCATTCTTTTGCCAAGACATTTAATTCCCTTGAGCTTCTTGTTGCACATGCTGAACTCAATCACATCCCCAGATCAACCTACCTTACTTTGGTTAGACTAGAGACTAGATTACAAACAACAGAAAGATGAACATACATTTGCTTAAATAACAAAGGGTATTTGGGCTAACATATTCAAAGGTAAAACTGGCTTCAGATGGGGCTGGGGCTTGATCTTGCAGCTAAAATGATATGAGCAAGACCAAGCTTCTTTTTTATTCTGCCTCCCTCAGTCTCAGTCCAGGCACTGCTCCATTGCCTTCTGGTTTTCAGTAGTGCTATTGAGAATTCTGATGCCATTCTTGTTCCCAGTCCTTGGTATGTGACCTATTTTTCCTCATTAAAAGCCTTAGCATTCTAAAATTTCAAAATAATGTTTCTTCATTCATATCCAGCAGGAAAATGCAAATATGTGTCCCTGAATTCAGAGTGAAAGTACTAGGTGACAGGCCCACCATTGAACCAATCACTCTGGCCAGATAAATTGGAAAAACTGATGGGCTTAAACTCAGTTCTGTGCTCCCATCTTGAAGCTTGAATGGAATCAATTTCTCTAGGATCACATGGATCCCAAGTGGAGATTAGTAGCTATTGAAAAGAGGGAAATAGATACTATAGAAATAATTAACACATGTTCTCTACTTTCTTTCATCTTGGCTGGTCGGTGTTAGTAGAATAAAGGAAACAATCATTTGTAATGCACAAATGAAAAATTGTGGTCTCCAAAGTCTGCAGAATTCTAATTCCATTAATTATTCTCCCCCCTCCTATTTCACTCTCTATTAAATGCTTTTCCTCATTTTATTAACTTGATCGAGTATCTTCACATATAAACAAATAAAACTCACTCAAACCAATGCCACTTAACTATTAATTCCCAACTAAAACTCAAATCTGATGAACAGGTTCTTTCTAACACCCTCTTAGTAAAACACCCCTCTGTTCCTCACGGTGTTCTTGCAAAAAGTAACAAAACCAACTTGTTCAACTAAAGGTGTATTCCTGGTGGTTTTTGGCTGAAGAGTGTTAGCATTCCTTGCTGTATCCATTTCAGTATTCACTGAAATTCATTGAAGTAGCCTTCATTTCTCTTCTGAATTACTGTGACTCAGATCTGATCCTGTCACTTCCATGCCCCCATATTCCTAGGAATAAAGTTTAAATATTTTACCCTGGCCTATGACACTGACCTTACAATCACACCTTCTATCTTCTTAATCACCACCTCCCCAACTCCAGCTGTATGCACCAGCCTGCATGCATTTCCTTGCAGCTCTTCTAAAGCATTTTTCTAAACTCTGGCATGCCCTTTGGACTTCCTCTGATGCCTAGAAATCTTCTTCATCTAGCTAATTTTTATTTGTGCTTGAAGACTTGGCTTGAGCATTTCTACCTCTGAGAAGACTTCTTGTATATCTCCAGGAGTCATCAGTTTGTGTTTATTTCTTTCATAGCATGTATTACTGTACTGTACTTACTTGTCTATTTTCTCTATAAGGCTACTAACTTCTTAAGGTCCACAACCTTGTTTTATTTATCCTGATAACTTCCTGGCAGTGGATCATACCCAGGGTTCTTCTCCTGCAATGTTTGAAAATGAAAATGAGGAGTGGGCTAGGTTGCTCAGGGACTGAGAACTGCTTTGTGGATTTGTTAAAGATAACAACTGTTTGACAATATACTAGACAGTCCTGTATTATCCCCCTCAAAATGCCAATAGTATCTCCATTAAGAAACACCAGAGGTTCTCAATTGGTGTTCATTTACTTAAGAAGTGAACAAATGAACATAAATAAATAAATAAATAAATAAATAAATAAATATAAACATGAGAGAATAAATTGGTGAATAAATGACGAGGGAGAAAAGCAGCGTGTATTTGGAAAAGAAAGTATTCTCAAAGGGGAAGCCTCAATTGGGAAATTCATGTTCTGACAAGTTAAAATTTTCATTGTCCCTTTCCCCTGGGTGTTGTAAGTGCAAGGTATAACCTGAGTTAAAAAAATTAAAGTGAAAAGATTCAAATAAAGATATCTAGGGTGGGATATAAAACCAAGCTATGGAGATGTGAAAAGGGAGACATTTCTATAAGGCTTCTCAGACTTGTGCCTATGACATTTACCTCGCCTTTTTCAAGACAAGTCCTCTTAATTCTGATTTGAACTTCATATTCAACCATTTAACCTAAAGCCTATTACTTGCAGTTTATTGTTGCTGCAAATTAAAATCCATAGGGAACAGATATGCACTGTGGTTTTATTTGTCAATGCAAGTAATGTGTGAGTCACTTCCTCCCTTCAGGGGAAACTTAGCTGGGTAAAATTTCTCTGAGGCTCAGCTCTTCCTGGAATAACTTTGTCATTAAAGACAGAGGCACTGAATCAAAAGCTAATTGAATCAAAACGGTGGTAATTTAATCTGAAATTCTACACCCATTTAGTGCCTAAATAATTGGTACCAAGTGTCTTTTATGCAAGGATGCCAACTCTTCTGGGTCCCAGTACAGTCATTTCTAGTTTTGAAGGCAGTGTTTTAAACTTCCTCAACGTGTTCATATACCCAATGACATAAAGAAGATTTCAGTGTAATACCAACCCATAAATATCAGCTGGTGATCATGATCTAACCTGTACTTCAACAATTAAGAGGCACCCTTAAAATGTTTTTAAAAATTTAGAACATTTTTCATTCACACTTTCATGGAAATATTTTTCTAAACTTCTAATTTCACTGGAGCAAATAGCAGTAAAGTCTTTTCACAAGGATGACCATGAAAGACATCTGTTCATCTTTAATAATTACAGACCCAGCATATTCCTAACTCTCAATGTTCTATTTCTTCATTTGCTGTGTAAAAGGAGGGGAGAAACCCTTCCTTTTCTTATGATTCTTTCGAGACCTATCAAATTGGTAAACTACTCCATGCTGATCTATCAATGGGAGCTAATGGCTAGCAGAGTACTAAAATAGCCTTTAGAGCAGCGGTTCTCAACCTGTGGGTCGCCAACCTGTGGGTCGCGACCCCTTTGGGGGTCGAACGACCCTTTCACAGGGGTCGCCTAAGACCATCAGAAAACACATATATAATTACATATTGTTTTTGTGATTCATCACTATGCTTTAATTATGTTCAATTTGTAACAATGAAAATACATCCTGCATATCAAATATTTACATGACGATTCATAACAGTAGCAAAATTACAGTTATGAAGTAGCAACGAAAATAATTTTATGGTTGGGGGTCACCACAACATGAGGAACTGTATTAAAGGGTCACGGCATTAGGAAGGTTGAGGACCACTGCTTTAGAGATTCACTAAATTCACTAGTAAATTCAATGGTGGGAATTATTTTAGGCACTCACAGTAGTTCAAGAGAGAGAAATTTGGGAATAGACTGGATCTGAAGCAAGCAAAGCCTAGAGTTATTCAATTTATATTAATGAAGTAAAAGATGATTCCATACAGAGATCATCAGCTCCTCAGATTTTACTTTGCAGGAAGCTGCCATCTTTACTTTTAAACAAAGCTAATTAGGTGTAGCTGAATGGATGTAAGAATTACACTAAACTTCATGTGGCATATCTATTGGGCACATTATATATGCAGGCCCTCTGATAGCTACTGCACAGAATTTAAAAACTCAATTTATCATCCATTATGGGGAATAAGATAGAGCAGCAATTTTCAGCATTTTTCATCTCATGGCACACATAAACTAATTACTAAAATTCTGTGGCACACCCACACAAAGTATTTTTGCCAATCTGACAAAAAAATAGGTATAATTTTGATTCATTCATACCGGACAACTATTGTTGTGTTGGCTGTTGTCATTTTTTATTTGGCAATCTAAGGGAAAGTAGGTCAGTGGCCCTGACTAAACAGTCAGATATTGCATGTTTTAAAAATTCTTGCAGCAGGAGAAGTGGGAGTTGGTGTTTGGGGAGGGGGGCGGTGGCCTCCCGCGAAGCTGCGATGCGGGCGGGAGCGCGTCAGTGACGTGAACTCGCTGGAACAGGAAAAAGATCTCAAGGCTTTGGAGAGGAGACTTACTGAATATATTCTTTGTTTGCAACCTGCCACTGACTGGACGCTGGAGAATGCTTCTTATAGTGGTATCTGTCTGTACAGCTACTGGTGCCTGGAACTGGTTAATAGATCCCGCGACACAAAGGGTGTCCTTCCTCACGTCCTTATGGAGTCACCCATTTCCCACCAGTAGTTGCATCACTCTAATAGGCTTGTTCTTTGCTAGAATACACAAGAGAGACGTTGCTCCATCCATTATAGCCGCGCGATGTCGAACTATGTTAGCAAAGTACAGCATGTCCTGTGATGACACAGGAAAACTGATGCTGAAACCGAGGCCTCATGCGCAGTGAGAATCTGCAGTCACTGTAGCGGGACCTAACGCAGCCTTTCTTCAGGGAAGTGGCGCAGCAGAAGCCAGCAGGATTCCCTGTGCAGTTGGATGTGGATGGTCAGAGCAACAGCCGCCAAGACGTGAGCAATATTTACCCAGTTAGCTTGGCGGTGGCGACTCACATTAACAGCGCTGGTACCACGGGCTATTTGCGTATCAGTATTAGTGTCACTTTAGGACTTCAGATCCTGCAGAGATTGTTGCAGATGAAGTATGTGTGTATGTTAGTAAGTTAAACACAGGAACAGAAACTCATCCAGCTTTTATCATGTATTTTTGCAAACTACTGTAAATAGCAAATCAATGCCAGTGTCAAAGAGGAAAGCGTTATGCGGACTTGGTTCTCCTGCACCAGTTCTTCAGGAACATGAGCTTGCCATCTCCAGGGCTCTTCAAAACCTACTGTTAAGTGTAGTGGTGCCTTTCGTTCTTACACTCCTCTCTTTTGATCATAATGCAGGAATCTATCGGGTTGGGCTCGGACTGAGGAAAATATCTTCATTATGTTGTAAGAAATCATAGATGTTTGGAGAAACAATTTTTGTTAAACCCGAGAAGTGAACTTCAGCCACTATTGGGGAGATATTTTCCTATTCATTGTTTTCATTTAATGCTAAATTTACTTTATATTTTAAATTAATTTTAAGAACATTCCAGAGGCTTCTAAAAATTCCAGTTTAGTTATAAATTTTGTATTGTCTGGGAATTTGACAGTTATTGTTTTAGATAATTGGATTTTATGCTGTGATCAACGTGCCGTTGCACTAGTATTTTACAGTGCACTTGATCATCCACTCCATCACAAGGAGAACTGGGGGGGGGGGGGTCACAAATGAGAGTCTACAATTCTCACTGTTCAGAGAGTGTTACTGACATACTGTGTATGCATATTGGCCACAGGTACTATAATAACTTACAATTAAACTATTGGGATTGCTGTAAATATTTTAAAGAACTGGAGGTGACTTTTACCAGTTTATTAGAAGATTTTGAGAAGTTCTAAATAATTTCAAGAGCAATCTTTTAAATTTCATTTGACATAAAGCTGAAAATTCAGTAACAGGACAAAAACTTTTTAACCAGGCTACCATTTCATGGAGACATGTTCATCCTGGCTTTCACATGCATCAGATTTTATTCTTTGAACTGTAGCAATAACACCCTCTGCTCCTAAGAATTCTTAAGAAGGTATTCTCTGTATTCTGCATTGTTTTATTTCCTGTAAATTTTGTAGGTAAATATGTGTATAAAAATAAATACTTTATATACATAAAAAATTCTTGCAGCACACTAGTGTGCCATGGCATAACGGTTAAAAATCGCTGAGACATAACATAACTACTACTGATGGTAAAATGAAATACAGTACTGCCATAAAAAAGACACAGTGGAATTGTAGAGCTATGAGAGAGATCACAATGAGTTGAAGGGATCGGAAAAAACTTCTAAGTGGAATTATTTGTGAAGGAATTTAGTAATGAATAGGACTTTGTGGAGCATCTAAAAGCGATTGCTTATTTCCATGATTGCCAATGTAGGGAAAAATTGTGAAAGACTTTGAAATGGACCAAAAAGGTTACTGGATGACTTGAGTAGAAAACTACGTGAATTAGATCATTTGCTAGGGCCACTGGGCCTTTCATTGTCTTTGAGCTATTTTACAACTCTAAAATTTATAGAAGAACTGATAGCAATGCAGACAACTCCTGCTCACAGATATACAGATCTGACAGTCTATCCACCTATGTGCAGTCCAGACACCTCAGGTAGACTCTCAGTGCCACAGTCCCAGCACTGAGGTTGTCAGCTTCTCCTCCACTGACTTTCTCGCTAAGGCCTCTCCTTGTAGAGCATGGTGTCTAAGGAAGTCCTGATTTCTTTCCCAAAGGAGCCCATAATATCAGTCCTTCCCAGTACCTGCCCATGCATCTTCCTCTCACTTGTATTCCTAACACACAGGGATCACCCTATCACCTTGAAAACAACAACAACACACAGTTAAATGGCTTCTTTAAACAATATAACTATAGACTGTGGATTCCAGATCATGAAGATCAAATATCTTTTTATGTTCATTCTTATCAGTCAACTTCTCTTTAGTACCTGAAGCATAAAAACCCCCCTGAGAATAAGAACTATAACAAGAGGAATTATTAGTACTTTAGAGTTATCTGAGTTTGAGGTAATCTCATAAGGTGAAATGTCCTTTTGCCTCTTATTATATCCATAAAACCCATGAAGTTTTTTCTTTTTTAATTTGAGAGACAGAGAGGGAGGGAGGGAGGGAGGGAGGGAGGGAAGGAGGAAGAGAGAGAGAGAGAGAGAGAGAGAGAGAGATCAATTTGTTGTTCCACTTATTTTATGCATTCATTGGTTGATTCTTGTATATGTCCTGACCAGGGATCGAACCCAAAACCTTTGCGTATTAGGATGATGCTCTAACCAACTGAACTACCTGGCCAGGGCAAAACCCATGAAGTTTTAATTTATAAATCTATATATTCTAGTAATATTTTTTGACATAGACATGTTTTTCTTATTACTTAGAAATGGTATGAGGCCATGCAGCCTACTGCCCAGCATCTAAGCCTATTCTATTTGCATGTCATTGATAAGAATGGAGCAGACAGGTACTGAGAGGATCCTCTCATGTATGGATGCTATTCTGTCTCACTGTTGGGTATCATTATTACACTTTAAGAAAAGCACACAATAAATAGTGTCTTAGAGGTTTTTAGAAAGCACAAGAACTAAGAGAAACCAGAATTACTATATTCCCAGGAAAACTCCGAGTGAATGCCCACCTGGAAAGGAGAGAAAGAGATGCCAACACAGATTATGTATTACTTTAATTGAATCTCTGTATATGATTTGCTGACAACTTTTTCCATGTTTCAGGTTGCAAGATAGTGTGTTCATTATGACCTTGCATTATATCATGTTCAGGTTATGTAATTATAAAATAATTAAACTGCCTTCATAACATTATATGGAAATTAAATGATTACATTTTAGAAATGGGCTACTTGATCATGTTCAGTTTCTAACCCATAATAAACTTGGCACCATTAGCGAGAATTGGAAACAAGACACCAAGTGAGCACTGCTTGGCATTCTTCCACTAAAATCCCTGCTGTGGAAGATTGGCCCTTTCAAATAGCACCAGATACCAAACTGGCATTTAACTTAAAAATCTGTAATCAACAAAGATCTCAACAACCACTTACATTTCACTGCATGGCAATTCTAACTACCAATTATGAAATAGCTGTTAATACCATCAATAAAATGAGAGCCTGTGAATTGAGGAGGTGGGGGGTACACAGAGAGATCAAGAGATCACTATCCTATTGCTGAAAGGAAAACTTTATGAAAGCATACCTTGGGGAGAGTGGGCACAGTTCCAGACCACTGCAATAAAGTGAGTATCCCAATAAAGTGAGGTGTAATCCTTTTGCTGGTGACGGGTCTTGCCTTCAATTTGTAAAAAAACCCCACAAAAACGCAACATCCATGACAGGCAACAAAGCATAGAACAATAAAGCGAGGTAGGCCTATAGTGGATTAGCTGAAATGAAGAACAGACATTTTGAGTCTTTTTTAATTGAAATTCCTTAGACAGGTATCTCTCATTCAGTTACTCTCATTCTAATTAACACAGTAAAAGTATAGCATCCTAAAACCCATCATCCTGAAAAGTTATGTTTATTTTCATAGTTATGATTATATTTTTAAAAATATAGCCGGAACCGGTTTGGCTCAGTGGATAGAGCGTTGGCCTGCGGACTGAAAGGTCCCAGGTTCGATTCCGGTCGAGGGCATGTACCTGGGTTGCGGGCACATCCCCAGTAGGAGATGTGCAGGAGGCAGCTGATCGATGTTTCTCTCTCATCGATGTTTCTAACTCTCTATCTCTCTCCCTTCCTCTCTGTAAAAAATCAATAAAATATATTTTTTTAAAAAATATATATATATATATTTTTTATTGATTTCAGAGAGGAAGGGAGAATAACCTCACAGGGTGATAAATTCCTAACTGGGCAGGTCATTGTGGGTAGTCATGCCCCATGCCTATTGCTTCTTTTTTTTAAAAAAATATTTTTTTTATTGATTTCAGAGAGGAAGGGAGAGGGAGAGAGAGATAGAAACATCAATGATGAGAGAGAATCACTGATCACGCCCCCTACTGGGGATCAAGCCAGAAACCTGGGCATGTGCCCTTGACCAGAATCAAACCCAGGATCCTTCAGTCTGAGTTGTGTTTATAACCACAATAAAATATTAGGCTACTCCACCAGAGCATTCAGTCTGCAGGCCGATGCTCTATCCATTGGGCACATTACATAGCTAGGGTGCTATTGCTTCTTTAGTGAAGGGTTTTAAGCCAGCTCTGTCCATTGTTCTTGTGCATCTTGGTTAACACACCTCTGAAATACCAGAAGTAATACCCATAGAAAGGGGTATTAACCCTCAAAAGAGCACTTAATCTTATCAACTGTTTTGTAATCTAATTTCCATCTTGCTTTTTCCAATCTTCCTTATGTTCCCCTCCTTAATTTCAAATGCATAAAAGAAGCTACAAAACTGTTATTCTCTGGAGTAGTTAAAATCTTGTTCCCCAGTATATGTTGTCAGTTTGGCTCAAATAAATGTTTATAAAGATTCTCTACAGGTTTGGAAGTTTCTTACGTCAACAGTTGGAAGCACTTTGGAAACAGCAGCTGGTGAGTATGGATCAGGATAGAGACTTGGTCCTGGAAGTTTCTCACAGCCAAAGCAAAGCCAGCAAGTTATAGATCAGTTTTTGGAAGGGTAAGTTGATCCTGGAAAATACAAATATCTTAGAAGTAATTTCTGATTCAGCTATTATTTTTCTAATGATTGCTTTCCTTCTATATGGGTAGGGAGAGGATTATTTATTGATTCTGAACTTTGGTAATGGTGAGTCAACTTCTAAAATTTTGTTATTGGCCTCCTAGAAA
>NW_005871119.1:1133619-1146557 GCF_000147115.1 Myotis lucifugus | reverse complement strand
TGAAGTTGCTAGAAGGGACTGACCATTATAAATAGGGAAGCAGGTTGTTTACCACAATGGTAGAAGTGATTTTTTTCTGAAGATTTAATAGCCTTTGTACGTGGGATATGTATATGTATATGTATATGTATATGTATATGTATATGTATATACATATCCCACATTCAAAGGCTGTTAAATCGCATTGTTTACCAATATCTTCAGAAAAAAAAATCACTTCTACCATTGTGGTAAACAACCTGCTTCCCTATTTATAATGGTCTGGCCCTCTAGCAACTTCAGTGAGAAATTATAACTAATTTGCCTACAAACGCCAGGTGGTCATAATAATCTGGCCACTCAGTGTATATGCTTAATATTCTTCATATTCATATGTTTAAAATATAAGAGCAATAGATTTAAGTGAGAATATTTGGAAGAGGGGAGCACTGTTACTTTTTTGTTGTTGTTAAACTCACTCGAGGATATTTTTCTATTGAATTTTAGAGAGTGGATGAGAGGAGGAGAGGGACACACTGATTGGTTGCCTCTGGCATAAACCCCAACCAGGGTTGGGGATTGAGCCTGCAACCAAGGTAGGTGCCCTTGATCAGAATGGAACCGGGGACCCTTCAGTCCATGGGCCAATGCTCTAGGCATGTTCATTGCAGTTTTCTTAGATTATTAACAGTTCCCTATTCTCAGCAGTGTTTTGTTTTAGTGAGATGGACAGAAGTGGAGTGGCAAGGAAAAGTCTACAAGTTAAAATGCCAAGGTAATAATTCCTCTGGATTTTCAGTTTTCATTGGCTCTCTGAAAAGCAGATTAAAGCTTGAAACTCGCATTGACACTAAATTGAACCCCCAGGATTGGATTATCTCAATAGGAAGTAAACAAACAAACACCACCAACAACAAACTGGAAAAACTGGAATTAAACCTGGAGATTGCAAACCAGTCCCTAATAGTAGCAAATGTCCCTTCACCCAGCCCTGTTTTTTAAATTTCTTTTTTTGTTTTGTTTTATTTTATTTTTTAAAAACTATATTTTATTGATTTTTTTACAGAGAGGAAGGGAGAGGGATAGAGAGTTAGAAACATTGATGAGAGAGAAACACCAATCAGCTGCCTCCTGTATACCCCCTACTGGGGATGTGCCCACAACCAAGGTACATGCCCTTGACCAGAATCGAACTGGGACCCTTCAGTCCACAGGCCGACGCTTTATCCAATGAGCCAAACCGGTTAGGGCTATTTTTTTTTTATTTATTTTACCCCACCCCAATTTAAAAGATCCCTAGATGAAACAGAACTTTTAAATATATCTGCCACTAGATGGCACTATATAAATACTTTTACTTGCACTTTTCTTCCCAAAGACTAGTCAGGGAGGGAGGCAAAATATTAGGTAAGGTCATCAATCCATTTTAATCTTTTTTTGAAATTGCTATAGTTTATTAATTTAACTACATCTTTAAATTATAATCCTAAATACCTTGTAACGACTTGCCAAAACCTTAATTTTCTATCAGCAAGTATAGTTCTGAGAGATTGGCTCAAACGTAACTTTAGGTTGGTTCTTTGGCAGATAAGAAACTGAATAATAAAAAGGTGAGAAAATTGATAATATGTGAGAAAGCAGACAGAAAAAAGAAATACATTTACAAGAAAATCTTGAATTTCTTTGGTTTTCATTAAAATTGCTGATGCCTCAGAAGACTGTTGGTTTAATGTTCTATCAGTAGTACTATAATTTATTCTTTTGTTACCCCATGAGGATTGAAAACAAAAAGGTCCATGCTAGCAGGAGGCCCGGGAAGAGATTATATATGCAAATAGTTCTGTAGCTCTTGTACCAGGAGAGGGGTTGTCTTATACTATTTCTTTTAAATCACACAGAGAAATCTTTGGTTGGTTGCCAGAAAAGCAGGATTGTGAAGTTAAAGAGAGAGAGAGGAAGAGAATGTTTGAAAGGGGTATGCAAAGCTATGATGAAAAGTCAGAAGATGTGTGATAACTGCAGCGTCTGTGATTTTTTTTTTAAGAGCTAAGAATGGAGGGGCTGAGCTGGTGGGTAAGGAATATAAAGCAGTTTGGAGAAGCAAGGTTAAGTGTATTCAGGCCTCGGCATTTGAGGACACCTGGTCATATCCAGACAAAATGTAATTCTTGTGACTGGTGGTAGGTAGGAGTAACCCCTGTCACCTGCCTTCCTAAGGCAGGTTGGCTGTTTCCTTCTTTTTTTTTTTTAACTCTTGAAATCTTTTTTTTAGTTGATTAAGGTATTACATATGTATCCTTATCTCCCCATTGCCCCCCACCCCACTCTCATTCATGCCCTCACCCCCCTGGTGTCTATGTTCATTGGTTATGCTTACCAGTATATGCATTCATACAAGTCCTTTGGTTGACCTCAACCCCTTACCTTCATCCTCCCCTACCTTCCTTCTGAGGTTTGAGCATCTGATCGATGCTTCTCTGTCTCTGGATCTATTTTTGTTCATCAGTTTATATTGTTCATTATAATCCGCAAATGAGTGAGATCATGTGATATTTATCTTTCTCTGATTGATGTATTTCACTTAGCATAATGCTCTCCAGCTCCATCCATGCTATTGCAAATGGTAGGAGTTCCTTCCTTTCTACAGCAGCATAGTATTTTATTGTGTAGATGTACCACAGTTTTCTAATCCACTCATCTGCTGATGGGCACTTAGGCTGTTTCCAAATCTTCGCTATTGTAAATTGTGCTGCTATGAACTGTTTCTTGACTCCCCTTCCCAGGAGCAGGCACCACAGAGCTGAGGTGCCAGGTGCTGCTTCCACCCTACAAAAGACAAAAGGACACAGAGGGGAAATTGTAAAGTCATCAAAGAGCTTGAGTGGACAACCACATCCCTGTAGCTGGCAGTTCTACTAGTCCAGGAAGGTCTAGGAGGAATGGAGAGACAAAGGAGCTGGAACATTTGGGTTGGGGTGGGTGAGGAGGGGAGGAGGGCTGATTTGAATGAGCCTTTTTCTTCCAGCACACAGTCATTCAGTAAACATTTTTTTCCTTCCTTTGTGTTTTAGCTTACAAACATTGGCTCCTCTGAAAAGGTCACCATGCTATTCAGACAGAATTTGTGACTCTCAGCAGTTGGGAATACCTTGGAACCAAAGAAAACAATTAGGAGAAAAAAAAATCACAGTCATTGCTAAGCCAAAAAATGGGGGAAAGATTAACCTCTAAATTGTTTTTTAATGACAACAAACACACAACATTCCTCTTTAATTCATAAATTCTACTTATCCTTTACAATAATCCTAAGGTGTTCTAAAGACACTTTTATATTAGAAAAGAGTTTCGTATTAAGAAAGAAATGCCCTAGTCCATCACTAATAAAAAGCATTTTTTATTCTCACTAATGAAGAACCTAATAAGGATTGCTGAATTTTGGAGATCACAGAGTTGTGTTTATAATCACAATAAAATATTAGGCTACTCCACCAAAAAAGCTTTGGTTCATTTATTTTGACACAAGTATTTGAAATAATTTAGTTTCCTTGTTAAATGGTCTGTAGACTCTTCAAAGTGTTGTGAGCTAAAATATTATTAATGTGAATTCATTCAATGCATCTCATAATTTTGCCGATAAATGAGATGTAAGCCCTGCATTTTGTGGTAGCAAATGTTGGAGGAGAGCAGCAGAGAGACGAACAAGGATGAACAGTGAGGCTGAATTTATGGGAGTTCAGAGCGAGAAGGTGGGAGGCACCAGCAACTGGGCAAAAGAAGTCATGAAACATGGATTTTGCTATCAATTATCATTCTAATCAGCTTGAAAAATAAACTATCTAATCTAATAAAAGACAAACATGCAAATTGACCATACCTTCGCTATGCCCCAAGCCACGCCCACCAGCCAATCAGAGCGACTATATGCACATTAACCCAACCAAGATGGTGGCCGGCAGCCTCGGAGCTGGAGTGAGCAGGAGGCTTGGTTGCTCCAGTGATGGAGGAAGCCAAGCTTCCCGCCCATCCTGGCCAGCTCTGAGCTCCACTGAAGGAAACAAAGTTTCAATTATAGAAGGCAAATAAATCTCAGAATAAAGAATAAAAGGAGAGGCTGAGAGCTACTTTCGCCGGGGGGCTTGGCCAGCCTGAAAACGGCCCTCAGTCTCTCACCCAGACTGGCCAGGCAACCCAGTGGGGACCCCCCCACCCTAAAGGGGGTGTGGCCAGACTGCAAACAGCCATCAGCCCCTCACCCAGGCTGGCCAGGCACCCCTGCAGGACCCCCACCCTGATCCAGGACACACTTCAGGGCAAACCAGCCAGCCCCCATCCATGCACCAGGCCTCTATCCTATATAATAAAAGGGTAATATGCAAACTGACCCTAACAGCAGAAAGACTGGGAATGACTGGTCACTATGACACACATTGACCACCAGGGGGCAGACGCTCAATGCAGGAGCTGCCCCCTGGTGGTCAGTGCGCTCCCACAGGGGGAGCTCTGCTCAGCCACAAGCCAGGCTGATGGCTGCCAGTACAGCGGTGGTGGTGGGAGCCTCTCCCACCTCCTCAGCAGCGCTAAGGATGTCAGACTGCAGCTTAGGCCTGCTCCCCGCTGGCAAGTGGACATCCCCCGAGGCTCCCGGGCTGCCAGAGGGATGTCTGATTGCCAGCTTAGGCCTAATCCCCTGGAGAGCAGGCCTAAACCAGCAGGTGGTCATCCCCCGAGGGGTCCCAGACTGCGAGAGGGCACAGGCCGGGCTGAGGGCCCCCCCTGAGTGAACAAATTTTTGTGCACCAGGCATCTAGTGTGGCTAATAAACATAGGGAACAGCTCCTAAGGAGTCCACAGCTTGCTCAGTTAAACTGTCAGCACTGTGAAGGTTTTTCAGTATAAAATATTGGTATATTGACTCTAATTACAAAAAAAGGTGTAACCATCATCCAACGAACTCCATATGAGCACACTCTCACAGAGTCCCTGGGAAATCTTTTTCGGGAGTGAAATGTTGAGGAAGAGAAAGTCAGGCATGGAGGGGACTATGGAATGAGTGTCCGTCCCACAACTTCAGTTTCGTACCAGGTCCCAAGGTTGCAGATGACTTTCTCGCTTTGCTTTCATGGAGGAGCCCTTGCTTCTCTACCAGAAAACCTTCTCTCTCAGCCTCTCTGCTCTTGTTTTTTGTTCTCCCACCAGCTCCTTCTAGGAAGTCACCCTTGGGCCCCCTAAGACACTCCTCATCTGAATTTCAGATAAAGTTTCCATCTCTTTCTCTCCCCAGTTTTTTTTGGGGGGGGGCAACCAAAATTTTTGGTGGCCTTATTAGAAAAAAAAAGTTTTCAGTTGTTCAGCTTATTTTGTCATGATTCTTACCCACAGCTTTATCCTTTATTGAACTCTAAGCTTCTTACTTTGTCAGAATTATCTTTTCAGATAACAGATACTCAAAAATATTTAAATCACCTAATCTCCATTCAGCTCTAGAAATAACATTCCACATGAACTGTGGGCATATTGCTGGGGTTTTCCTAATACTTTAGTATAATCAAGTTCCCATGTGTGAAATTCATTCAGTGTAATCTAGTTCCCATTCTCATCCATCTAATATTCCATTAAGTTTATGCTGGACATCAGTTCTACCATGACTTTACTCCTACCCCTCCCCCCATCCCAGGCTGTGTTAGGGGAGCCTACTCTGCTACCCAGAGCTTCGGTGACCAATAGTCCCAGTTTGTGCAGAATTGAGAGGTTCCCTAGGATGTGGAATTTTCTGTGCTAACATGGGACAGTAGCAGGCAAACTGGGATAACTGGTCACCCTCACACTACTCCTCCAGTTCCCTAAAAATACTTGCATTTTTAAAAATATATATGTTTATACTGATTTTTAGAAAGAGAGAAAGGAGAGGGAGAAGGGAGAGATAGAACATCAATGACAAAGAAACATCCATCAGCTGCCTTCTGCACCATCCCTCCCCACTGGGGATGGAGCCCGCAACCCTGGCATGTGCCCTGGCCGGGAATCGAACTGGTGACCTCCTGGTCACCAGCTGGGCTAAAAATACTTCTCACAAACATACTGTAATCTTTAATTTTCTTGTCTCTTTCACTAGACTGAGTTTCTGTTTTTGTATTCCCTAGCACCTAGCACAGTGCCTGATACTTAGTTGATACTTTACACATTTGTTGAGTGTATAAAAGAATAGAGGAATACATGTGTGAAGGAGAAGGAACAAAATTTTTCTTTATTTCCCCACAAGGAGGAGAAACAAATCCTTTCTGTCTCTCATTCCTAACACAGAAGATTTCCAGAGAAACCGCGGTTTCTACAGCAGCCCAGAGATTCCAGGATAAGTTTGGCACCTATTCCTACAGGAGAGGCCCAAGGAACACACCACGAACTGCCTGCTCTCTCTTCTTTTGTGAAAAAGTCTTCTCTCCCCCTTCCCCTTCTGGGCTTCTAGAGCATTTGCGTGTCTTCTCTGCTGCTCTGAGGGCATCTTGAACTATCTGTATCTTATTCATTTTTGGATCCCCAGAAGCTAGCATTTTATCTAGTCCATAGTACATGCCCAAAAAAAGAGTAAAAGAAAACGTTGAAAGTACAGGGGAATTTATTCATGAGTATTTCATACGATAGAAGTAGGAATGAGAGGAACTAAACTTAAGGAGATACTCATAATAGCCGCATAGATCGACTAAGCACTCTTCTGGATTAATTTTATTTTAATCCTCAAACAAATATCATGAAGTTTG
This sequence comes from Myotis lucifugus, assembly GCF_000147115.1. Taxonomy (NCBI): domain Eukaryota; kingdom Metazoa; phylum Chordata; class Mammalia; order Chiroptera; family Vespertilionidae; genus Myotis; species Myotis lucifugus. The sequence continues at coordinate 1,139,823 of NW_005871119.1, read as the reverse complement.
AATTATCCCCATTTCATAAAGGAGAAAATTAAAAGTCAGAGAGATTATGTCATTGCCCAAAATCACATAGTTCATGAGCGGTACAGTCCAACCTGCTTTATGTTTCCTTTCATTTTACTTGTTTTCATATAGGGAGAGGTTTTTTTATGTGGACAGACAGTTATAGTACCACATATGAAGGAAGCAGAAGTTTGGAAAACTGGCTCCCAGTCTATATTAGAGAGGGAGAAGCAGAGTGGACAAGAAATACCGAGGGGGGTTTATATTATTATTAAAACAGTTTGTGGAACCAACCACCCCCAAAGTTCCCTTTGGAATGTGAATTGTAGACATGACTTCCTCAAAGCTCTCGCTCAAATACTCTAGAGCAGTAGTTCTCAACCTTCTGGCCCTTTAAATACAGTTCCTCATGTATGACCCAACCATGAAATTATTTTCGTTGCTACTTCATAACTGTAATGTTGCTACTGTTATGAATCATAATGTATATATCTGATATGCAGGGTGGTCTTAGGTGACCCCTGTGAAAGGGTCATTCGACCGCCAAAGGGGTCGCGACCCACAGGTTGAGAACCGCTTCTCTAGAGTTTGAGATTTGTAGGGAGGACAAGCTATAGTATACAGGCCTGGGCTTAATTTTGTTTTTTACATTTATTAGTGAGGTATAAGTGAATGTGATTATGTGATCTTTAGGGACTCAGGAGGGAAAAATCCAGTCCCAGATCACACCTGAAACCACCAAAACTGGAGGAAGTCCACTTATGAAAAGGAGAGCCCTTAAAATAAAGGAAAGTTTGAAAAGGGTCCTAGGACTGAAAACCTATGAATCTTAATAGAAAGTATGCATGTATGTGTGCGTGTGTGGGAGGTGTTCAGGGTTACATTTTAGTTGTACTATAATCAGACATGCAAAGAAATATAGCTTCTTTACTTCCTATAACTGGGGTGGGAAGTAGGTGAAGAAACAAGAGATCCTTTTTAAAATTTAATTTCTAATGTTTTAAAGATTATAACATATACATAATGATTAACCATTTTAAGTGTCATTGGCAGAACTAGAGACACTTTAACTTGCCAATTAAAGTATCTTCTGGGTTAACCAGTGTGTTCAGGCAAATATTTTGTCAATTCAAAGGTCAGTTCCCTATTGGGGATAATCCTCTTTCTGTTTTTCTACTCAAGGTAGCGTCTGTAGGGGGAAATACTCTTGGCAATGCGGTCATTTAGCATTTATTAAGTATTTCCCATTGGTCTTTGCCATCTGGTGGATAGTCTGAAGTAGTCTTTGGACTAGTGTCGTCTAACTGGAAAGTCCACTTTGCCCCTCTAGCTATTCCCACCTGCATCTTCCCTTAAACCTCCACCCCGAGTTGCACATCCAACTTCTGACCATCTTCCTCTGAAAGGGAGACATTTTTCCTCCCTGGAAGGGACTTCCTCTGTATTGTATCCTTCGTTTTCCTTATAGGACTAAGCACAGTGGCTCAGCCTTAATTGTGGATGAGCTGTCCTCTTCACACCTTGAAAGAAACTCTGATTTGAATCTTTCAAGTATAGCCTTAAATATGGGAACCTTGTCATAACTTGGAAACAAGAATTACTGAGGACCAAACAGCACCAAAATCTTATCCTTATTACATATATACATGAAACTTTTAAATTGGCAACCCTTGTATCAAGGACTACATGACATCTTTACTAACCCTAACCCATCTAAATATAATCTTAAAAGAAAAGAATAGAAAACCAAATATTTTTTCCAGAAAACAAATAGAAAGAAACCAATTCACTACTTGACTTGGGGTGTTGAACACACAATACAGTGTACAGATGATGTGTTGTAGAACTGTGCACTTGAAACCTGCATAATTTTGTTAGCTAGGGCCAATGAATTCAATAAGAAGGAAAAAAAGAAAACACTTCATTTAAATATTTATGAGTCTCTTCTATGTGCTTGCCATGCATCTTGCTAGCTATATGTCCAAGAGTTGGATTTAGCAAATGGGGGGACACTCCCAAAGTGAGTTTCACACACATACACATGCCTACACATACGTATACACACACAAGAACTGATTTAAATAGCATGTGATTCTCCTACTTTTTACTTTATTTAGTTTAAAAATATATTCTTATTGATTTTTTAGAGAGAGAGAAAGAGAGAGGGAGAGAGTGAAACATTGATGAGAAAGAGAAACATTGATCAGCTGCCTCCTGTAAGTCCCCTACTAGGGATAGAGCAGGATCCTGATCAGGAATTGAACTGGTGACTGCTAGGTGCAGGGGATGACCCTCAACAAACTAAGCCACACCAGCCAAAACTCACTTTATTTTAATCAGAGAATTAATAGAAGCCTATAAGTAAGTCCATGGGCCCCGATTCAATGCCACAGAATACACGTTCTTCATTTCCATAAGAAAAGCTTTTAAAAGGTGAAGGAAACATCGTACTTTGCTAGTAACTAGAATAATTTTAGAAGTTTTGCCATTTCAAAATAATATCCAAATGTATTTAGAGTCTTTGCCTTTAAAAATTTCCATGAAGCCGAAACCGGTTTGGCTCAGTGGATAGAGCGTCGGCCTGCGGACTGAAGGGTCCCAGGTTCGATTCCGGTCAAGGGCATGTACTTGGGTTGTGGGCACATCCCCAGTGGGAGATGTGCGGGAGGCAGCTAATCAATGTTTCTCTCTCATCGATGTTTCTAACTCTCTATCTCTCTCCCTTCCTCTCTGTAAAAAATCAATAAAATATATTTTAAAAAAATTTCCATGAAAGTTTTCTCTGACAATGCAATCATTATGTTCCAATGTTTTTAAGAAATATTAACCTTCTATATTTGATAATTACATAGTGATATATACTATACTAAGAATATTAAGAATAAAAGCTTTCCTAATGTTTAATAGCCACTTCTGACATTTTGTCTTTTCTGGAATGAAATCATGTGAACTAAAGATAGCTATCAATTTAATTAAAACAGCAATATGGCTAAGTTTTTTAATATTAAAGTTAGTTAGGCACTGATATCTCAGGCACAGCTGAATAATTTACATTAATATTAGGACAAGAAAAATTTTTATAAACAACATTTATATTTTGGGTTTTTCAGAGGTCTTTTAATGTGGGAAGGAGATCAAAAGATAATGGAAAGAACATGGGTTCTAACAGGAAGAATTCATCTGAAAAAGACTGAAAATACAGAGACGTGGTTAACCTCAGCTGCCCCAGATCACACCGGATGGATCAAATGTTAACACTAACCTTTGCTGAGATTTATGCAATTGTCCTGGTTGTTCTGATTTATTCTGTTACTAGTAAGGTAAATACATTCATCTTAATTGAACGTAAGTTTGTTCTACCCTTATGCAAGCAGCATTACCAGTCTGATCAGGAATTGGGCAGTGCCATTCTCTAAGAACCAGGTACGTTTTTGTGATAGCTGCCTGTCCATTGCAAACTAAGCTTTAGTTTTCCTCGACCCCCTCCACTCTCCACCTCAGTCCTTCACAATAGACCATAGACAAGGGGGGAAGTCTCTGATGCTTTTCAAATCTATTTGAGCCAAATGGGTCAATACATACTGAACACCAAGTTTGAGAAACTCCAGAGACTTTTACCTTCTTTTATGTTTCCCCCAATATTGATCATTCTTCACTTCCCACTTTCAGGGAAAAGACCACTTGGCTTTTGGGGCAAAGTAAAATGAAAAATAAACCTCCATGTTGGAACATCAGTGAAAAGTGCACGATAGGCATGAATAGTGTTGGTGGCATCTAGAATTGAGAATGTTGCTGTGATCTGGAAATTCTTAGGGAGCTATAATTGCGTTAGATTTGCCCTAGTAAAAGTGTGAAAGAGGCATTTTTAGGCAATAAGAATAGCTAAGATTTATTGGATACTTCTTATGTATCAGGAATTTTCTAACAAAGTTTATTTTATGTAATCCTCACAATTCCATTGTGAGGGATATACCATCATTATTTTTGTTTTACAGATAAGGAAAATGAGGCACAGAAAGGTATGTTGTCTAATATCACACAGTTAATAAATGGTGGAATACTTAGTGTCATCCCATGCACCAAAAAGGTTGCCTATTTGATTTCCGGTCAGGGCACATGCCCAGGTTGTGGGCTCCATCCCCCATGGGGAGCAGGCAGGAAGCAACTCATGCATGTTTCTGTCTCACATCCAATGTTTCTTTCTCTCTATCTCCCTCTCTCTCTTCCTCTTTCTCTCAAATCAATAAAAATATAGTTTAAAAAGCACATTGGAACACAGAAAGTAACCTTCACATATATAGTCAAATGATCTTCAATAAAAGTATCAAGAACACTCAATGGGAAAAAGATAGTCTCTTCAACAAATGGTACTGAGAAAACTGGATACCTACATGTAAAAGAATGAAGCTGGACTCTTATCTTATACCATGCACAAAAATTAACTCAAAAAATTTAAAGACCTAAATATAAGACCTCAAATTATGGAACTCCTAGAAGATAATATAGGGAAAAGCTTCATGACAATGAATTTGGCAATAACTTTTTGGATGTGATAACAAAAGCACATGCAGCAATAACAAATATAGACAAATGAGACTATGTTAAACTTTAAAACTTCTGTGCATCAAATGACACAATCAACAGAATGAAAAGCATACTAGATAGCAGGAGAAAATATATCCAAATCATATTATCTGATAGCGGTTAATATCCAGAATATATAAAGAACTCCTGCAACTCAATAACAACAAAAGATAACAAATAACCCTAATTAAAAGTAGGTAAAGGACTTGAATAAACATTTCTACAAGGATGATAGACATATTATCAATAACCATATCAAAAGATATTCAGCGGCTGATCCCATAGTCTGGAAATCATCACAACCAGCATGGGTTGAGCAATGGCCCTTAATATCTGAGAAAATGTCAGCAGCCCGACAATTAATTGATCAGCAATTAGCAGAGGGACATATAGAGCCATCAAATAGTCCCTGGAACACACCCATATTTTTAATAAAGAAACCAGGCAAGTGGAGACTTTTGCAAGATCTTAGAGCCATAAATGCCACCATGGAAGATATGGGCTTCATATATATATTCCCAGCCCTTCAATGCGCTGACACTTCGGGGAGTCCGTAGCCAGCGATGCCGCCCGCTAGCCAGATCAACGAGGACAACCAAACCACCGACTTGGGGACAGCTGAAATCCCTTGACTGAAGAGGCCAGCAACCTTCTACAGGAACAAGGCTCTGGGTGCACTCCATCTACTATGTTTATAGCTTTGCTCGCTATCATTGCTTGTCAGTCTTCTTCTGAGTCTTAAACAACCCAATCCGAGAGGTGGCCGCTGATATACACTAGCTGTCATTTAAAAAATAAAAATGGGGGAATTTGCCAGAAGCCGATCCACCCTTGCTGCTTGACAGTCACTGCAGGGAAGACACATCTGCACAGCTTATGTTTCAAGGGACCTGATGTATATGGCATATGTTTGCTCCCCCTTTTAACGCTATGTGTTCTAACCAGGACCACCTCCCCGAGAAAGGTTGTTTCCCCAGGTGAGGATTTTCCCCTGGAGTTAGGGAGGGAATAAAACCCCTTAACTAAGTGCCAGGCGGGTAATTAATCACTTTAACTATGAAAAATCACCCTTAAGCTACATAATCTTTACTTGGGATAATCTCCTCCAGTTACTTCCTTGTAGCTTAATAGAACAATAGGATAACCTTGAAATAGAGATAAGAAATGCCCTAACCGTTGGAACAGAATTGATTGGATTAAAATCAACTGGTATAAATACAGATGTAACAAGACAACAAACACAGAACTTGGCTGGAGATCCTGGCTACAGAACCTGGCTAGGCTGCTGGTCCTCTGAGGATAAATCCCAGCGCTGTTAACTTAGAGGTGCCCAGGGGGCGGGCAGGGAGCTGGGGTGGGGGCCGTGGCGTTGGGCGCTCCCCCGGCTTAACCAGCCTTGGGTCCTCCTCAGGTCTTGGATGAGTTAGTGCCTCTGGCCAAGGCCTGCTAAACAGCCTCTCCGGGGTCTTCGCCTGCAGCGCCGCTTGCTCCCTCCTCCTGCTGCTCTTCCTCCCCCTGCTCCCAGGAAAGCAGGATGGCTGTGCAGGGCACACCGCACTTCCTCCTGGCCTTCGATTTTGACCAGACCATCGTGAACGAAGACAGCGACGACTCAATAGT
>NW_005871119.1:1066217-1133194 GCF_000147115.1 Myotis lucifugus | reverse complement strand
GGGCTGCTGGCCAGCAGCGACGTAGCTTTCCGCGCCTCGGCTACCCCATGCACCGCCTGATCCAGGAGGCGCAGAAGGCCGAGCCCAGCTCCTTCCCTGCCACCGCGGTGCCCTGGGAGACCGCCCACGATGTGCTCCTCCATCTGCAGAAGGTGCTGAATGCGTGCTGAGACAGCGGCCTGCAGAGGGCGCCACGACCAGGAGTGAAGAAGGGAGATCCGGAAAGAAAATCTAGTTTTTGTTGTTCTTTTTAAAAAATTAAATCTTTACTGTCCAGATTTAAAAAATAAAGATATTCAGCATCACAAATCATTAGAAAAATGCAAACCAAAATCACAATGAGATATCACCTCAGACCTATCAGACCTATAATAAAAAAAGACAAGAAATAACAAGTGTAGGTGAGAATGTGGGGGAAAGGATTGTAAAATGATGCAGCTGCTATGGAAAACAAAATGGCAATTCCTCCAAAGAGTAAAAATAGAACTTCCATTTGATCCAGCAATCCCACTTCTGGGTAGATATCCAAAAGAATTGAAAGCAGGGTCTCGAAAAGATGTTTGCACCATTCACAATAGCCAAGAGGTTAAAGCAACCCAAATGTCCATCAACAGGTGAGTGGGTAAACAAAATGTAATCTATACATACAATAGATTATTATTCATCCTTAAGAAGGAAAGAACTCTCACACATGTTTCAGCATGGATAAATCTTACAGACATTATGCTAAGTAAAATAAGCCAGTCAAAAAAGGACAAATACTCTATGATTCCACTTATATCAGCGGTTCTCAACCTGTGGGTCGAGACCCCTTTGGGGGTCGAACGACCCTTTCACAGGGGTCGCCTAAGACCATCAGAAAACACATATATAATTACATATTGTTTTTGTGATTAATCACTATGCTTTAATTATGTTCAATTTGTAACAATGAAAATACATTCTGCATATCAGATATTTACATTATGATTCATAACAGTAGCAAAATTACAGTTATGAAGTAGCAACGAAAATAATTTTATGGTTGGAGGTCACCATAACATGAGGAACTGTATTAAAGGGTCGCGGCATTAGGAAGGTTGAGAACCACTGACTTATATGAAGAATGTACAGTAATGAAAATCAGAGAAACACAAAGTAGAATGGTGATTCCAGGGACTCAGGCAGAGGGGGCAATCAGAGTTGTTGTTTAATGAATACAGAGTTTCGGTTTTGCAGGATGAAAAACTTCTGGAGCTCTGTTGCACAACAATGTGAACATACTTAACACTACTAAACTTTAGAGTTGAAAATGGTTAAGATGATAAATCGTGTGTTATATGCTTTTTATCACAATTAAAAGTAATAAACAACTAAGTAAATAAAATGGAGATATTAGCTAGCTGAAAGGCACATATCAACGCTTTCTTCTATGATTTCTAAGATCTATTCCTGCTCTGATATTCTTTTGCAGTATTCTAAATTAGGTACAAGACTTTCTAAAGTCACTAGTGTTCATGATCTCCAGAACACTATTGACCTACCAACCCCATCCTGTAGTGCTATTCACTGTCTCAGTTCTTCTGATCCCATTATCTAACAACTTCCCCAATAGTAGATATTTTTGGTTTTATCAGAGAAATCAATGATTAACATACTTTCTTACTAAAATAATCCCAAATTATTTAATACATATATATATCTATAGTAACAAAAGTGTAATATGCTAATTAGACCAGATGTTCTTCCAGATGAACTTTCAGAAGAAGCAGGGGCTGCAAGGGAAGCCTGGGTCCTGGGTGCCAGGGGGAAGCCGGTGCCAGCAGCCGGGGGAAGGTAGGCCTACTCTTGCATGAATTTCGTGCATCGATGGATATATATATATATATATACTAGAGGCCCGGTGCACAAAAATTTGTGCACTCGGGGCGGAAGGGGGGTCCCTCAGCCCGGCCTGTGCCCTCTGGCAGTCTGGGACCCCTCAGGAGATAACGACCTGCTGGCTTAGGCCTGCTCCCGGGTGGCAGAGGGCAGGCCCAATCCCTAGGTGCAGCCCCTGGTCGGGCTCAGAGCAGGGCTGATTGGGGAGTTGGGGCGCCGCCCCCTGTCATGCACAGAGCAGGGTGGATCGGGAGGTTGCGATGCCACCCTCAGTCACACTCAGGGTAGGGCTGATTGGGGGGTTGGGGCACCACCCCCTATCACACTCAAGGCAGGGCCGATGGGGAGGTTGCGGCGCCACCCCCTGTGATGCACAGAGCAGGGCCAATCAGGGGGTTGGGGCGCTGCCCCCTGTCACTCACAGAGCAGGGCCAATCAGGGGGTTGGGGCACTGCCCCCGCCCCCCCCCCCATCACGCACAGAGCAGGGCCCCTCAGGGGGTTGGGGAGCTCCCCCCTGTCACTCACAGAGTAGGGCCGGTAGGGGAGTTAGGGCACCGCCCCGTCACACACACAGCAGGGCGGATCAGGGGGTTGGGGCGCCGCCCTCTATCACCCACAGAGCAGGGCCGATCAGGGGGTTGGGGCGCCGCCACTGTCACACTCAGGGCAGGGCCGATGGGGAGGTTATGGCTCTACCCCGTCACACACAGAGCAAGGCCCGTGGAGGGGGGTTGGGGCGCCACCCTCTATCACCCACAGAGCAGGGCCCATCAGGGGTTGGGGCGCCGCCACTGTCACACTCAGGGCAGGGCCGATGGGGAGGTTATGGCTCTACCCCGTCACACACAGAGCAGGGCCCGTGGGGGGGGGGGGGGATTGGGGCGCCACCCCCTGTCACACACAGAGCAGGGCTGATCAGGGGGTTGGGACGCCACACCCTGTCACACACAGAGCCGCAGGGCGATCAGGGGGTTTGGGCGCTGCACCCTGTCATGCTGATCTGGTGCCAGGAGGGCTCGCGGCTCCGCTGATCCCGGTGCTGGGAGGCATATTTACCCTTTTACTATATAGGATAGAGGCCTGGGGGCTGGCTGGTTTGCCCTGAAGGGTGTCCTGGATCAGGGTGGGGGTCCCCACTGGGGTGCCTGGCCAGCCTGGGTGAGGGGATGATGGCTGTTTGCAGCTGGTCACACACCCTTCACGGTGGGGGTCCCCACTGGGGTGCCTGGCCAGTCTGGGTGAGGGGCTGAGGGCTGCTTTCAGGCTGGCAGTTGTTGACTGAAGCTCCCAACCGCTCCTTTTTTTCTTTTTCTTTTTTCTTCTGGGCCAGCTTTAGCTCTGGCTCTAGCTCTGAGGCTTCTGCTGCTGGTTTGTTTGCCGTTCTATAATCGAAACAATGTATAACTTCAGCTCTGAGATCCCAGCCGGCTATATTTGTTAGAATGTTTCAAACTGCCAGCTCAGAGGCCGGCAAGTCCGGCGGGGAACGTTGGAGTTCGCAGTCACGGGAGCAAGCAAGCCTCATGTTCGCTTCCAACTGCCTGGCTGCCGGCCGCCATCTTGGCTGACAGTTAATTTGCATAAGGATACGCTGATTAGCCAATCGGAAGGGTAGCGGTTGTACGCCAATTACCATTTTTCTCTTTTATTAGTGTAGATATATATATATATATATATATATATATATATATATATATATATGGATATACACACACACACACACACACACACACATACAGTGGGGCCTTGACTTATGAGTGTTCCGACTAACGAGTTTTTCGAGATATGAGCCGTCTCTCGGCCGATTTTTTGCTTTGAGTTGCTAGCTAAAATTCGGGTTACAAGCCAGCTTCAGATACCCCACTGCTAGTTGGTGCAGCGAACGTCACAGTGAATGCCACATCATCAGCCCAGCATCACTGTGTCTCACTCATTCACTTTAATGATTTGACATACGAGTAATTTGAGTTATGAGCTCCGTCATGGAACAAATTAAACTCATAAGTCAAGGCCCCACTGTATATATATATGTATATGTATATATATATATATATATATATATATATATATATCCATAAGGATACTCTCAAATAATAAAACTAAATCTAATGAAGCAAATATACTATTGAAAGAAATATTTGTTAGAAAGGAAGACAGGAAGGATGAGAGTTTTGCCTCTCTCCCCTCCCCCAAATCATTCAATGGCTTCACAATCAACAAAAAGGAATATTAGGCCAGTGAATCAAAACAGTATGACTGAACAGGAAAAAAAGACAATATTTGGAAATGGGTATTTGGACAAGACAGCAAAGACAGATATCTTTCCAGGAAAGCTGAGAACAGAGTTTGATTTTGGTCAATTCATTTATGCCTTATTAATAGTCAACATTGACTGGATTGTATTACTTTCTTTCTTCACTGATGTCAGCTCATTGTTATTCCCCTCCCATTTGCACATTCTCAGGACATCTCCCAAAATGAGACTGTCATCCAGATAAGTACTGTAAGGAAGCACTGGAAACATGAGAAAGGTAGGAGTCCATTAGAAGAACCAGAGGGGAGGGGACATTGTTCTGCCCGAAATAAGAAAGTTTCACAGAGAAAAACAAAATGCATCTAAAACAAAATGGATCAAGGAGTCTAAGTTCTCCTCCCCTTACCAACAGCAGAGAGAGTTCTCATATCTCTTCGGGTTCAAACAGCAAACTGTTTCTTTTCTTCCACTGCTTCCTAGAAGGTGAAAAGTGAAAGATAACAGCCATAAAAATGGAGATGATAAGAGGAAATTCTTGGTCACTTTCAAGATTCATTACCTGAAGAGTTCCAGAAAGCCCTGAGAAGTTAAATATAAAAGTGTCCAGGAAGCCCTAGCTGGTTTGGCTCAGTGGATGAAGCATTGGCCTGCAGACTGAAGGGTCCCAGGTTCGATTCCAGTCAAGGGCATATGCCTAGATTTTGGGCTTGGTCCCCAGTGGGGGATGTGCAGAAGGCAGCCAATCAATGGTTTTACTCATCATTGATGTTTCTCTCTCTCTCTCTCTCTCTCTCTCTCTCTCTCTCTCTCTCTCTTTCTCCCTCTCCCTTCCTCTCTGAAATCAAAAATATATATATATATATTTAAAAAGTGACCAGGAAGACAAATAATGTGTCAGAAATTGTGACTGAAGTGAATGGGCTCTATAGATAGAGGTTGCTCAGGAATCCCTGGGATCTCTTGGCAAATAATCTCTTTGTATTAATAGCATGCTACACAGAATTTTCTGTTAATTCAATCTTTCAATATAATTCTGTGACAAGAGTGCTATTGAATTTCAAATATTTCTGGGTTGGGGAAAGAGGAAGAATAGGGAGGGAATTACAACACTGGACAGTATTATATGAAATCAATTACCCACAGAATGTATGAAAGATTGATTGCAAGGATGACTGTCTTCACCTGTGATTTTTCTGTTCTTTTTATTTGTATTTTTAGCTATTGAATCAATGTGACATTTTAGCAAAGACTCTGATAGTCTTTAAAGTTCTTGCTTTTGTGTTAAATGAAGATCAACCATTAATCTCTCTTCTAGTATTTTTTGGTATAATGCAAACTCATCATTAACAAACTTTTCCTGGTAAACTTTTTTTTCCCTTTATCTCTGACAGAATAGCAAGGTTGTATATATTAGCAGAGTGCATATACATGCACACATATATGGAGACTACTTTGCGGTTACAAATGGGCTGGGTTCCAAAAGTGCACATTTGGGTCAGTGGATTGGAACTTGGAATGAATGTATGTAAAAAAATATTTTTAGAATGTAGTTCTTTTAAAATCATGCTCCTATGGGAAACTGGTGTCCCACAGAAGTTTTCATAGAAAAATATAAGAAAGTACTGGTAATTTTCAAGGTAATGTAATTATTGGATATCATTCTTGACTTTAAGGATTTTGCCCAAATACTTTCCCTCACTAATAAAAGAACACTTGAGAACTGACTATGAGCTAAGTGTTTGCATACATTATCTTATTTAATCTTTTCAATGATCCTATTTTATAGATAGGAAAACTCAAATGACTAATTTTCCCCAGCTATTCAAACACTAGGTGGTAGAGCTAGTGTAGTATATTTAAACATGTCCACACATTATTTTACATTTTCTCCCATTGAGAGTCTATGTCCCCTTCCTTTGAAACTGGGCTGGCCTTAGTAACTCACATGAACCAGTAAAACCCAGTGGAGGTGACATTGCGTGTCCCCTGATGCTAGGTCAGAAAGGGTGATGCACTTCCACTTGGCTCTTTTGCGATGCTTGCATGTAAGAAATCTGACCATTCTGAGACCTCCATGCTAAACAGGTCATATATAGTCACTCCGGTCATCAGCCAGCATCAACTGTTAGCCATGTTTCCAGAACAGCCTTCAGATGCCTGCAACCCCATGTCTGACTGCAAACGCATTAGAGACTCCAAGGAACTGCCTTGTTGCTATGTTAGTATTGGGGCAATTCATTGTGCAATAATAACAACCAAAACAGCCAGTCTGTTGGACTCTAACACTCATTTAAAGCTATACATCTTGCCCAGCCAGCATGGCTCAGTGGTTGAATGTTGACCTATGAACCAGGAGGTCTGGTTCAATTCCAGGTCAGGGCACATGCCAGGGTTGCAGGCTCAATCCCTAGTAGGGGGTGTGCAGGAGGCAGGAGAGCAATGATTCTCTCTTATCACTGATGTCTCTATCTCTCTCTCCCTCTCCCTTCCTCTCTGAAATCAATAAAAAAATTTTTAAAAACAATAACAAACATCTTTTTAAAAAATCTATATATTTTATTGCTTTCCTTAACCCTTTAATACTGTTACTGCTTTTCCATAATAAAACCTAGTATGGGACTCAACTTAGTATGTAATTATACTAGAGGCCTGGTGCACAAAATTCTTGCATGGGTGGAGTCCCTAGGCCTGGCTGATGATCAGGGCTGATCGGGACCTTCCTTCCTGCTGTTGGCCAGGGCCTTCCTGATGGCTGCCAGCTGCCACCTGGGGCCTGCCGGATGGGGGGAGGGACCATGGGAGGTTGGCTGGCACGGGGAGGGACCAGGGGAGGTTGGCCGGCCGCAGGAGGTTGGCTGTGGGAGCACACTGACCACCAGGGGGAAGCTCCTGTGTTGAGTGTCCGTGCACATCATAGCGGCTGGTCATTCCGGGCATTCCAGTGTTCTGGACACTCAGGCTTTTATATATATAGATAGTTAGCTATTTAATTAAGTTGAGAATATCCACAGTTCTTCGAGTTCTGCAAAAATTTCCCTGAATTCTAGTCTATTTCCTAACAAAACACAGTTTAAAAAACAATGGCCAAGTTCTCATTCACTCAACAAACAATTATTGAGCACCTACTATATGTCAGGCAGTGTAAAAACTGCTGTAGATACAAAAATGAATTAACATGAGCTTCATCATCTTGCCAATGATGGAAGGCTGGGAGAATATGGGGAAAGATTCACATTTAAACAAATAGGACAACACAATAAGAGTTCTGTAGTACAGGAAAACCATGGAGAAAGGAAAGGACTTCCTGGGCTAGTTAATCTACAACACTAACCTCAAGTTCTTAGTTGAGACCCCTTGAAATCTATTCAGTCAGAAGGAGACTGGAGAGAAGAATCCAAAGGGCAAAAGCTGCGATGGTCTTCTGGAAAAGCAGCTCTGGAGGGATGTTGAGAACCCAGAAGTAGGCAACGGATGCTATTCTAACAGGAGACTTTTGCAGCTAAAGACTGCCACCCTCACTGGTTTGTCTCAGTGGATAGAGCATTAGCCTGTGGACTGAAGGGTCCCGGGTTTGATTCTGGTCCAGGGCACATGCCTGGGTTGTGGGCTCAGTCTCCGTGGGAATGTGCAGGAGGCAGCCGATCAAAGGCATTCTTTCTCTCTTTTTTAAAAATATATATTTTTACTGATTTCAGAGAGGAAGGGAGAGGGAGAGAGAGATAGAAGGCATTCTTATTCTCTCCATATATTCTCTCTCTCTCTCTCTCTCTCTCTCTCTCTCTCTCTCTCTCCCCTTAATCCTAAACACTGATTTTTTTCTTTTTAAAAATATCTTTATTGTTGAAAGTATTACATTTGCCCCCCTCACCCCCTCATTGACCCCTAATCCTAAACTGATTTTTGTTTTCAGAGTAATGAGTCAGTTAATGTCTATGGACATTCCTGATTTCCTTGCTACCACACACTCAAAAAATGCTTCAGGGAGTTATCATTAGGGAAATAATTTTTTTTATCTGTGTTCAGTGTGTGCTGCTCAAGGCAGCTATTTTTTAACACATTATCTCTTGCTCAATGAGGTAGCAAGTAATATGTTCTCATATGCTTGTCTCACTCACATCCATTTAGTTATCCACAACTAGAGACTGCCTGTTTTATTTAGTTAGTAATTTTTGTACCCATTTTTATTGTCTTACCTTTCTTTGTCTGCCCATCCTCCTTCCCTTTTGGGAACTGTTTCTTAACAGTTGGGGCTGTCAGCACATGCACTTGCCTGTCCTGCCAGGAGAGAGCTATGACTCAGGCTGGCCAATAAGAGTCTTGCATTCCCCCTCAAACACAATGTCTGGTCCAAGGATGAGCATGTGATCCAAGCAGAGCCAGTGTTTTTCAAGGATTGTTAAGGATAATCAAGAGCAGAGATAATTTAGTAATTTGAGGTCATGAACAACAAAGACTGTAAGTCAGTACTCATCTTCTCCATAGGTTGGCACAGCCGGCCTACAAAATTAAAACTAACACTAAAAAAAATTAGATGAGCTTGGTTCTATGCCAGTGATGGCGAACCTATGACACGCGTGTCAGAGGTGACACGCCAACTCATTTTTTTGGTTGATTTTTCTTTGTTAAATGGCATTTAAATATATAAAATAAATATCAAAAATATAAGTCTTTGTTTTACTATGGTTGCAAATATCAAAAAATTTCTATATGTGACACGGCACCAGAGTTAAGTTAGGGTTTTTCAAAATGCTGACACGCCGAGCTCAAAAGGTTCGCCATCACTGTTCTATGCTGAAAACTACCAACTCTTGCACTTTTAGGTTAGGCCAATAAATTACATTTTTCTGGCTTAAGCTAATTTGAATAGGGGTTTCTCACTTTCAACCAAGAGTCCTGGCTAATTAAAATCACTCTTGTATATACTAGTAGATTAATAATTTTGGAAACAACTTTAACCATCCATATGATATTTTATACCATCTTGCTACTCTCCTTCCAAACTCCTTGACATATTCATTGAGTGTGGTGTTATTGTCAGGAGCAAAGGCTTTTAAAAATTTTTTATCGATTGATTGATTTGAGAGAGAGACGGGAGAGAGAGAGAGAGAGAGAGAGAGAGAGAGAGAGAGAGAGAGAGAGAATATGACACAGAGAGAGGGAGACATCAATTTGTTGTTCCACTTATTTATGCATTTATTGGTTGCTTCTTGTATGTGCCCTGACCAGGGATTGAACCCACACCTTGATGTATCAGGATGATGCTCCAACTGAGTCACCCAGTGAGGGCCAGGAGCAAAGGCTTTGAACACAGAACTGAGTTTAATATCAGTTCTACCATGAACAAGTTGTATGTCTTTGAGCAAATCTATGATTTATTCAAACCTTTTTTTTCTGTAAAATAGGAATATTTTAGTATGCATCTTACAGATTTTTTTTTGAGGTGATTAATGTGAAGCACTCAGCTCAACCCTTACTGGATTTTAGGATCTAATGATTACTTGGTCAGTTATTTAAGTACTTCTTCTACCGGCTATCCTGGACACCAAAGATGTGAAGGAGGAGATTGGGCAATATGTACATCCAAGGTTAATTCTCTCTTTTATTCCTCAAGTCACATCTGAGTTAACTTTATAGAGGACAGTATTCTCCACTTAGAAATTTCATGGTACCCCCTGACACCATACTATACCTCAGGTACATGCAGGTCAGAGCCATGTCTTCATGCTAGGATTGCTCCCTGGAGTTGAGGTCATTGCTGACCCATTCAGGCAGTTGGGTTAAACCTAAGTCTCTTCCAGAAATTCTCCCTTCACTCCCTCTGCAACTGCAGACACAAACAGATGAAGGCCCAGGCAGCAGGCCAAGTTGGCTAGAACTACCTAGGGTTTATATTGCAGCATCTATTCTATGCAAAGAAACAAAGACATTCCCTCAAATTAGTATTCAGCCCCAAGGAAAGAATCAACCCTGTACCCTTTCTCCAGCTTTTTTGCCTCACTGATTTCAAAGAGTAATGTAAACTCTTCTCATGGTTGGTTGAGAGCTTGAGTTGAGATGTAATAAAAAAAGAATTTAAAGTTCAAAAGTGTACATCCAGTGTTTGACTTCTGGAGCTTAACTTGACTTCTGGATTAGTGTTGCAGTTAGTTTTATGCTTCAAAAATTGCTTTTCTATTTTTTTTATATAATACCTAGTGTTTCGAGCTAACCTGTGATGCAAAGGAAGTAGGAGTCTGGGTGATAAGACTGAGGTGAAAACTTCCCTTGCACCTTGCTATGCCTGTGACTCAGACCTTTTCCCAGAAACAGGGAAGGAGGTGAGAACTAATCTGTCTCCCCAACAGCCTCATAGTGTATTGGCAAAACTTTCCATGAGAAGAAAAGTGTGACAGTAGTTGCTTCTGCCTTCTAGGAAGTGGCCAATAGTGGTTGAGCTGTCCTGATCTTCCTCAGTTTCTGCTTTCAAAGTTACCCCAAATAAAACACAATCTGTTCTGCTTATTCTTTTGTTGTTGTTGTTAATACTCACCCAAGGATATTTTTCCATTGATTTTCAGAGAGAGTGGAAGGGAGAGAAGAAGATTGAGGGGGGCGGGGGAGAGGGATACGGGGGGGGGGGGAGAGAGAGAGAGAGAGAGAGAGAGAGAGAGAGAGAGAGAAATGAGAAAGACACATCGATTGGTTGCCTCCTGCAGGCACCCTAAGGCCAGGGATCAAACCTACAACCCAGGGACATGCCCTTGACTGGGAATAGAAACTGTGACTCTTCCATCTGCTGCCAACACTATAACCAGTGAGCCAAACTGGCCAGGGCTGTTCTGCTTATTCTCCACCCTCACCCTATCTGTTCTGGCCATTGTTAGGAAACCCCTACATTTTACTCCACCAGGGCCCCCCTGTCCTCTTGCCCTCCTGGGAAGCACCTGCAGGAGCTTGGAAGGCAAGAGTAATGAGAGATCACCGTATTTCTTCCTCTTTTCCCTTCCTTCTTTGGTGCCTATAATCCCTAAGATGACAGTTCTTATTGGCTCTTCCACAGCTCCAGCGCTCACCAGGCTTAGAGACACTATTTCTTTCCCCCGCTCCTCTATACCCAGGGGTGTAATGGCTTCCCCCAATCACTGGGTGCCTCGATGTTCTTTGTTGGTTTCTCTAACCTATCCATACTTCCAAAAACAGTCCCTTAATTAAATTCTCTTCAGTTAAACCCCTTTGAGTGAAACATTGATTTCTGTCAGAACTTTGGCTAACGTACAGTTAAGTTGAATATTGTTTGTTTGCTATGCAAACAGAATTTCAAGGCAAGTTGTCTGAATTCCTTTTTCTTTTTTTTAAAAAAATATAATTTTATTGACTTCAGAGAAGAAGGGAGAGGGGGAGAAAGATAGAAATATCAATGATGAGAGAGAATCATTGATTGGCTGCCTCCTGCACACCCCACACTGAGGATCTAGCCCACAACCCAGGCATATACCCTGATCAGGAATCGAACCATTACCTCATGGTTCATAGGTCGACGCTCAACCACTGAGCCATGCTGGCTGGGCTCAATTCCCTTTCAATTAGACTAAACTTACAAAGCACCTCTACACAGAATTTCTGGAACTGTCATGAGGAATGTCATAATTCAATCCTGGGGTAGATGGCTCTTTTTAGGAAAACATCAAAATGAGATGGTTATCTTGGTTAAGAAAGGCTCCCTTCTCATTGTTTGAGAGAAAAGCAGGGGGAGAGAGAAAAAATAAGATCATATTTGTGTTTCTGGGAGAAACTTTAAAGACAGGAGTAAATGAGTAAAGAGCCCGAGAAACAGGGAGAAAGGAAAGCAAGGAAGGTCATGGAGGAGAGGAACACAAAATATGGCAAGACACAAACAGTAAGAAATTCTCAATAGTAAGAAAAGCCCATAAATGCCAGGAATAGTGATGCCTGAAAATGTTTCAGGGTATTTTGTGTTTTCTTTTGAAATTACTGTCATTGTGTTCCTTTCACAGCATCCTCTCCCACCACACTATCCCTCCCTCAAAACAGAAATCAAAGTTGGCTACAAGTAACAGCTTTGTGAAAATAGTGCTCTAGGGGGACATGAAAGATGAGAGGTAGAGGTCCCAGGGGGGAGCCCCTCAAAGAGAATGGCAGCTCTGCTCACTCTAAGAGGGATGGTGTGGAGAAACCAGCAGCTTCTTAGCTACTCTAAGAATCCTGAGTCCTTGAAAAATCCTCAAAGATGTTGGGAGCAGAGACAGGACTTCATTCATTTTGAGGGATATAAAATGACATAGTCCCAGAAGGTTGGAGAGTTTAGGAATATCTTAGCTGGAGCAATTGGGTTGCATTTGAATACTATTATTTAATTAACACTGAAACCCATCTTGATGGACTTTCACTATGAACTCTATAAGGCAGGAATAGGATTATGTGAAGCTTATATGAATAATAATAAAAAAACGAACAAAAACACTAAGATTAACTATCCATGAAAGTGTGTTTCTGAGTTGGAAATTTTAAAAATAAAATTTCTACAGTAGCAAGTGAACACATGAGTGTTTATTCTGACAAATAGCAAATTTTCCCTAATGTTTAGAATGGTACCTAACACAAAGTTATTGCTATATATGTGCTTCAAGTTAGGAACATCTATAAATAAATAACTTCTTAATAGATAAGGCCATACAATTACAATAAGATGGATAGGTAGATAGATAGATAGATAGGCCAAAAGGTAGAAAGGTGAATGGATGGAAGTGTGGCTAGATAGATTTAAATAAAATATTAAACAAATAATAGTTATAATTTCATTGTTGTTGTTGTTGTGATCTGACATCATTGTCCCTCCTTTATTTTCCTGAACTCAAATTTTATATTCTGATGCTCATAAAGGTCACTGAGCTCACTGAGCTACATATTCCAAGAAATTCAGATTTAAATCAAGAACACAAATGTAACAATGTTCATGGTCTACTGAAAGCACCACTAGCTCATGGTATTCACAGGAAAGCTCCTACAATCAATGTTATTCCTGTGTACTATGTGCAAGACCACATTTCAGACACTTTAGATACATTTCATATTCAGAGCTACCTTCCCACTATTATCCCATTTCACAGAGGAGGAAACTGAGGCACAGAGAAAATAAAGAACTCGCTGGATGTTTCACAGTTAGTAAGTAGCATGCCCAGAATTCAAAACAAGACAGTTCCGTTCCAAAGCAAAAGCTCTCAATGACTAAGTTGTCTAATATTAAAACCAGAAATAACCAGCAGGTAAATATTCAATCTTGGTCCATCTTCCTAAATAGTTTTCGTCACCTTTGGGGACACAAGTCTGAAACTACATAAACTATACTCATTCTTTATTTATCACTGAATGTGGAAAGTCAATGGTCTACAAGGGATTTATTCATTCTTTCAACAAGTAATTAATGAGCACCTACTAAGTGCCAGAAACTCTTCTAGGCACTCGAACAATAGCTACGAACAATGTGGATAAAATCCATGCCTTCAGGGAGCATAGATTCTAGTGAAACAGATACAAAATAAGCATAAATATTATGAAGAAAAATAAAGTGGAGAAGAAGGAGGAATAGACCGGCAAGGCTTCAACAAGAAAGCTGTTCACTTGTTTAGAAAGCCGTGGAGAAAGTAAAGAAAACTTTGTGCTCACCTCCCCCCCTTTACTTCTCTCCACTAAAACTTGAGTGGGAGCTAGATCACCAGAGTAATCTGCTGACCATAATTTTAGAAATTCGCTCTTTAACCAACGCAAAGCCAGAAGTGTTGCTATTATTTTCTTGCTGTGCCTCATGAAAACCCTTTTTAGGTTGCAGGTCGTCCTATGCGATGCTACCCTGTGCTGGGGTGCACTCAGGTGTCTGTAGTTCCTGAACGTCTTCTGAGCCAGAGCAGCCACCTGATCAACTCCCCATTAAAGCGAGTGGATGTTTGAACTTCACCAAATGCCTTGGGCCCTTCAGTGTCCTTGCACACAGCACATCTGGCTTTTCGAGAGATGAGGTGAGTTTCCTGAGGCTTGATCTCAAACTTGTCTGAAGTGAAGACTCTGAATAGTGAGATCTCCCTTTCTCTTTCTATTTTGTATGTATGTGTGTTTGTGCTAAAAAGGCAACATTGTCATAGAACCTACAGAGACAATCATTATAGAGGAATAAATCATGGCATGAAATCATGCTGATCAGGCTTGTGTTTCTCTATGGGTTCTCATCAATGATTTAGCCTAAACACACCAGAATAACAGACAGTCCCCAAAACAGGATTAATGAAATCTAAGCAAAACCTCCAGCATGAAAAGAACATATTGAAATTCACCAAAGACTTTATTTCCACTCTTTAAAAAATCTTCAGAAACCCTAAATGGTCATCATTGACCTCAGTTTTCTCTCTGCTTCCTGAGGAAGGCCATTTCCTCATTCATAAAACATAACCACAACCTCCTTGTCTGGTTTTGACTATCACAGAACACATAAGCTAGAGACCCTCCGTATGGTTGATGCTATGACCGTGGGGCATTCTTACATACCCAGTTCTCATGGTAAAATGCCTGATTTCAGTCTGTTAAACATGAAACCAGTCTGAGCAACATTGACAAAGAAATGCATTCTCCAGGAGCACCCTCTCCATCAGATTGCCCCCTCTTTCCTCTACACCTGTCTCTTCAAAGTGAGGTAGCAACTGTCACTGTTCCGCTGTCGTCTTCCCTCATCTCTCCTATGGCTTATTTCTGGATTCTCAGTCGTTCTCAAACTTTAGAGGAAAGAGGGAGCACCACAGAGCTCATTAGCTAGT
The DNA here is from genome assembly GCF_000147115.1 of Myotis lucifugus. Lineage (NCBI taxonomy): Eukaryota > Metazoa > Chordata > Mammalia > Chiroptera > Vespertilionidae > Myotis > Myotis lucifugus. Next base: position 1,118,276 of record NW_005871119.1, on the reverse strand, counting down.
ACAAATATTCTTGAATCCCTCGTCCCATGCTAAAGCTTTTCTTAAGGAACATTTTTATTCGTTTCCCCTCAGCTTTATTGAGATAATTGACATAGAACATTGTGTAAGTTTAAGGTCTACAACGTAATGATTTGATATATGTGTATATTGTGAATGGATTACCGCAGTAAGGTAGTTATATATCCATCACTGCACAGAATTATCATTCCGTGTGTGCATGTGTGTGGTGAGAACTTATAAGATCTACTCGCATAGCAACTTTCAAGTATGCAACACAATACTGTTGGCTATAATCATCCTGCTGTACATTAGATTCTATCCTAAAGATGCCCATTCAGAAAGGTTGGGCCAGGGCCCAAGAATCTGCATTTTAAACAAACATTCCAAATGATTCTGTTATAAGGAAGTGTGAGGACCACAATTTGAAAAACAGTGTTAGTGACAGAAAAATGACTTCTCAAGAGAAGATCTACAGGAAATTTTAGATTTCAAATATGTTCAGCGTAGAGTGAAGATTAAACTTAAGAACTGTAGAAACATAGCATTATGGAATGTTCAGAGTAGGAAGGAAGGTCATTCTGGTCTAATGCCTTCATTTCACAGATGAGGAAATATAGGCTCTGAGAAGTTAGGTGACATGCCCAAGGGTTTATAACAAGCTTGTGGCAGAAACAGGGATAGAAATAAGGTCTCAGCTCCCTGTTTAGGTTTTCTTTCCTCCACTTCACATTCTAAATGAAGTATAATTAAGAGGATTAATTACCAAAGTTCTTTTTTGATTTTTTAACCTTTTAGTAAGGCTCTAGAGTTTCTAATTGTCTCTCAAAATACAGCTCCGGCCTATTTAAACATTTTGGAAGGGTAACAAAGGAGTTCATTTCCACAAGAGCAGAAAAGAGCACAGAAAAATGCAGCTGGTAGAGGACAAGCTTTTCTCCGTGAAGAGATTCTAAACAATGATTTTATGTTTTAAATACCTGTAATTAGACCCCTCTATATAACCACTCCGTCTCCTTTTGGCTTTTCCACACAAAATCTCTTTTTTTTGCTGCACAATAAGGTCAAATTGGGTCTTGATGCCTGATGAGCAAGATGCATGCATTATGAATGTTACTTTTTTTTTAAATATATTTTATTGATTTTTTACAGAGAGGAAGGGAGAGGGATAGAGAGTTAGAAACATCGATGAGAGAGAAACATCGATCAGCTGCCTCCTGCACACCTCCTACTGGGGACGTGCCCGCAACCGAGGTACATGCCCTTGACCGGAATCGAACCTGGGACCTTTCAGTCTGCAGGCCGGTGCTCTATCCACTGAGCCAAACCGGTTAGGGCGTATGAATGTTACTTAACACAAGTGGTTGTTATTATTTTCAAGTGCCAGGTATTAAATATCTACTATGCCAACATAGTAAAGTACTCCTTTGACACCCACATGTTAAACTCTATTTTTATAGGATAAAAAGTGATTTCAAAGTTGTGCTTCTAGCAGTTTTGTAGGAAATGTATAGCTTTTTTTCCCTGTTCCCTTTTTTTAAATTTAAATTATTTATTGTTTAAAGTATTACATATGTCTCCTTTTTCTCCCATGGACCTCTCCCCAGCCACTCCCACCCCAGCACATGTTCTCATCTCCCTAGTGTCTGTGTCTATTGGTTATGCTTATATGCATGCATATAAGTCCTTTGGTTGATCTCTCCCCCTTATCCAGCCCCCACCCCGACCCTCTCCTGCCTTCCCTCTGAGGTTTGATGATCTGTTCCAGGTTTCTCTATCTCTGGATCTATTTTTTGTTCATCAGTTTATGTTGTTCATTTATATTCCACAAATGAGTGAGATCATGTGATATTTATCTTTCTCTGACTGGCTAATTTCACTTAGCATAATGCTCTCTATGTCCATCCATGCTGTTGCAAATGGTAAGAGTTCCTTCTTTTTTATAGCTGCATAGTATTGCATTGTGTAGCTGTACCACCTTTTTTAATCCACTCATCTGCTGATGGGCACTTAGGCTGTTTCCAAATATTAGCTATTGTAAATTGTGCTGCTATGAACATAGGGGTGTATATATCCTTTCTGATTGGTGTTTCTGATTTCTTGGGATATATTCCTAGAAGTGGGAGTACTGGGTCAAATGGGAGTTCCATTTTTAATTTTTTGAGGAAACTCCATACTGCTCTCTACAGTGGTTGCACCAGTCTGCATTCCCACCAGCAGTGCACGAGGGTTCCTTTTTCTCCGAATCCTCACCAGCACATGTCATATGTTGATTTGTTGATGATAGCCATTGTGACAGGTGTGAGATGGTACCTCATTGTCGTTTTGATTTGCATCTCTCAGATGATTAGTGACTTTGAGCATGTTTTCATATGTCTCTTGGCCTTCTTTATGTCCTCTTTAGAGAAGTGTTAATAAGGTCCTTTGTCCATTTTCTGATTGGATTGTTTATCTTCCTTTTGTTAAGTTGTATGAGTTCCCTATAAATATTGGAGATTAGACCCTTATCGGTGATAACATTGGCAAATATGTTCTCCCATGCAGTGGGCTTTCTTGTTGTTTTGTTGATGGTTTCTTTTGCTGTGCAGAAGCTTTTTATTTTGATGTAGTCCCATTTGTTTATTTTCTCCTTAGTTTCCATTGTTCTAAGAGCTGTATCAGTAAAGATATTGCTATGACATATGTCTGATATTTTGCTGCCTGTGGATTCTTTAAGATTTTTATGGTTTCCCATCTTATGTCTAAGTCCTTTATCCATTTTGAGTTTATTTTTGTGTATGGTGTAAGTTGGTGGTCTAGTTCATTTTTTTTTTTGCATGTATCTGTCCTATTTTCCCAACACCATTTATTGAAGAGACTGTCTTGAATCCGTTGTATGCTCTTGCCTCCTTTGTCAAATATTAATTGAGCATAATGGCTTGGGTCAATTTCTGGGTTCTCTGTTCTGTTCCATTGATCTATATGTCTGTTCTTATGCCAGTACCAGGCAGTTTTGAGAACAGTGGCTTTGTAATATAGCCTGATATCTGGTATTGTGGTCCCTCTAAAGGAAATGTATAGCTTTTAAACATGCCCAGTGATTTCCATGTGGAAAAAAGATAAATATGAGTAACATAAAATTATTATACGAGTTGTATTGGACTGCCCGGCAAGACTGACTCAGTGATTGAGTGTTGAGCCATGAACCAAGAGGTCACTGGGTTCGATTCATTGTCAGGGCATTTTCCTGGGGTTGCAGGCTTGATCCGATCCCCAGTAGGGCAGTCTGTGTTTCTATCTCTCTCTCCCTCTCCCTTCCTCTCTCTAAAAAAATCAATAAAAACATATACATTTTTAAAAAATTGTACTGGACTGATTGTGTGGAATATCCATACTGCAGACATTTTTTCATGAAAGAAAATAATAAAGTAAATTTCACATTCAAACTTGAAATCTGACATTCTTAAAAAAAAAAAGAAAAGTTTCTACTTTTTTCCACAAAAAAGACAATAGAAAGAGCACTGATGTTGGACCCAGGTGACAGAAGACCTGGCTTGGCTGCTATAAGTTTTAACTTCAGTTTGCTCATGTGCAAAATGAGGCTATCTTGGCCTATCTGACAGACTATCATGAGCATTCTATGAGCTTATAATTGTGAAATGATTAAATAAATAAGATATTGCTATTTAGTGACTAATGTGTTTATTTGTAGTGAAAATAATATTAAGAATGTTATAACATGTGGCTTAAGGAGGAAATGGTGACAATATGTATCATTAAATAATACCTATTTCTTCTGAAAGAGCAGCACTCTTTTGCAAACAGCATTACATAAAGGATTTCAGTAATGTTATTCAATTTGCTTCCCCAGGGTCTGGGAACGAGCTTGTAGGTGCTGACTAGCTTCAACCCTCAAGTCTCTATTTCAGACAGGAATTAAGCCAAGTAGCAGTAGGAGAGAGATAAGCTGCAGGGAAGGGGAACATTAGTAGAGAAAAATGATAGGTACACTCTCCCTGCCAGTTCATCAATTCCTTGTACACAAGTCCAAACTTAAGACCATCCCTGACTGCCCTGGCCGGTGTGGCTCAGTAGATAGAACATCGACCTGCGGACTGAAGGGTCTGGGTTTCGATTCCAGTCAAGGGCACATGCCCTGGTTGCGGGCTCAATCCCCAGTAGGGGGCATGCAAGAGGCAGACAATCAATGATTCTCTCTCATCATTGATGTTTCTATCTCTCCCTCTCCTTTCCTCTCTGAAATCAGTAAAAATATCTTAAAAAAAGACCATCCCTGAGTCGACCACTTACTTGCTTCTATAACTTGTCAAATCTAAATCACTGAAAGAGAAAAAACAATAGCCGTGGTCTGAGTGCCACTTGCCATATCACAGAGTTGAAGCTGGAAGGGATACATTTTTAGGAAGCTTCTTAGGTGATTCTGACATCTAACCAAGTTTGAGAATCAAAGCTATAGATCACCTAATCAAGCAGTTCACAACCTCTGTTTGAATCAACAAGAGATTTAAAAAACAATTGCCCAGATATTTTATTGAGTTGGGCATCAACATTTTTGTAATGTCCTCCAGATATTTCTAATGGTCAGATATTTCTAATGGTTAAGAACAATTGGTCTAGCTAGCCCTAATCGGTTTGGCTCAGTGGGTAGAGCGTTGGTCTGCGAACTGAAGGGTCCCAGGTTCGATTCCAGTCAAGAGCATGTACCTTGGTTGCGGGCACATCCCCAGTAGGGTGTGTGCAGGAAGCAGCTGATTGATGTTTCTAACTCTGTGTTCCTCTCCCTTCCTCTCTGTAAAATATCAATACAAATATATTTTAAAAAAATAACAATTGGTCTAGTTTAATTCCTTATTCAGAGAGGAAAATGAGCTTCTCTCCTCTTGAAGAGAGTACAGAATCAAATTTCTATAAGCATGTGAAAATATGAATACCCAGTTTAACTCAAAACTCCTTATTGAGCACCTTTATGTATCTGGCATAAATCTTGTTCCAAATGGCCTTATCAACTCATAACAGGATGAAAAAAAAATCAAAGTAACACAAGGAAGAATAAGGTAAAGGCTGCAGGGCAGAAAGAAACAAGGTATTCTGGTATTTCAAATATCTGAGAAATAATTTGAGGTCTTTATCAGCAACATGACAGATGATTCCTTAAAATCAGAGGATGTGGACTTCTGAAAGTAGGGAGTTCTGGACCTGTGGAACTATATATAACGATATAATATGAATACTGCAATTCCACCCCATGCTTTGAAAATTATCTGGCTCATCATGGACACTAGAACTTAAAAGAAATATTGTTATAAATAAGGGTAACCTTAGACAGAATTGCACTGATGACTCTCTCCTTGGTGAACTCTCTTGCTTGGGGAAAGACATCTTTCTTTAGTCCTCCAGTAGCTTCTTGAGAAAGAGTGCATAGGGAGTCAAGTGTGGCAACCTTGCATGATTAAAAATATTTTAATCAGGCAGGCCCTTGGTGGAGGGCCTGGCTGTAGAATTCTAGGTTGAAAATAGTTTTCCCTCAGAAATCTGGAGGCATTGCTCCATTGCCTTCTGGTTTTCAGTGGTGCTAGTGAGAATTTTCATGCCATTCTTATTCCCAGTACTTATTCCCAGACCTGATTTTCCTCTCTGCAAGCCTTAGGGTTCTAAAATTTCAAAATAATTTGGCTTTCACAAGATCTTTTACTTCAGGAGAGGCAGGACTGTGCGGTGATTAGGAACATGGATCCTAGAACCAGACAGCTGGGTCCATCTATTTAACTAGCTCTGTAACTTCGAGCATTTACTCCATTTCTCTCTGACTCTGATGCCTGTAAAAGGAGAGTAATACTAGCCCCCACATCACAGGGTCTTGGGGAAGATGGTAGCAATACTTAAAAATGTTATTTCCAGTCTCTTGCCTGGCCTTGCTACCAGCGTTTGGGGAGCTGAGCTGTGGCAGGAGATTTTCATGCAGACTCCCACACAATCCCCTGGTTTTTAGACTGGTATCTCCTGGTCCAACCTCTCTACTCTGTCTAGGGTATGGCCCGAAGCTTATACAATTTGGGGGCCCCTTCTTGAGACAAAATATATTAAATTATGAAGCAAGATTAAATACAGGTCCTTGTGCAAGTGGGGAGCCTGAGATGTAGGCTCATTAGCTTCATGGTGAACCTCGTTCAGCATCTTGCCTTCCCCCAGGGGATGGAGGGGCCTGCCTGCCTTTATAGGTAGAAGAGTCTCTGGGAGGTCTGACTGTCGCTTATAGTCTTTCATTTAATTTTCTGATCGTTAGCCCCATCCCACACCCTGGTTCTTCAGGTATAACCAGCATCTTCAAATCCTGAACCTGTATGGCATTTACAGTTCACCTGATGTGCCTGCTGCTTGGCCACCTCTCAGTGCGGACGGTCAGGCTTCAGCTTCTTGCTGACCTGTCTGGAGCCACTCATTCATCTACTCTCTGTCGTCTAGAATCCTGCAGGCACCACTTAGCTGCTGTTATTACCCACTCTGTCCTCTTTGTCAGAGGGGGTTGATTCTTTTTTTATTCCTTTGCTTCCTTTTATGTGGGGTTTTAGGAGATTAGAGAAATAAACAACCAGACTCAATTTGCTTTATTTAATTGGAAGCCTCATTCTATCCTTAGACATTTTTATGTTTGCCCTTAACTCTACTATTTTATTGTCGTTTAAATGAATCCATTACAAAACTAAACATTTGTACTACATATTTGAAAAGCAAATGCCTCAATGTTCTCAGAGTCTGGTTTTTTTGAGCCAATAATTTGGTCCAAAATTCTGGTGTGCTCCCATATTGAATCAAACTGGAAATATTTTGTAAAGGAAAATATACCAGAAAATGTCTACAATTTTTAAAAACAAAATTACAAACATATGCTTATTAATAAAGAAGTTTATAAAAAATCCTTATGTTACTGTTTTTTTATTATTAAATGTATTGGGGTGATATTGGTTAATAGATTAAATAGGTTTCAAGTGTACGATTCTATGATACATGATCTGTATATTGAATTATTTGCCCACCACCCAAAGTCAGATCACTTCCAATCACCATATATGACCCCCTTACCCTTTATTACCCCCTTACCACCCTTCCCTCTGGTAACCAGCATACTGTTGTCTGTGTCTATGAGTTTTTGTTGTTTTACTTGTTTGTTCATTTGTTGCTTTCAGTTTTATATCCCACATATGAGTGAAATCATATGGTTCTTAACTTTTTCTGTCTGACGTATTTTGCTTAGCATGATATTCTCAAGCTCTATCCATGTCGTTGCAAATAGCAGTATTTCATCTTTTCTTATGGCTGAGTAGTATTCCATTGTCTATATGTACCACATCTTGGTCTTAGAGAATATTTTGTGAATTTGACCTCAAAGGCGAGGGAAGTAAAGGCAAAAATAAGTGAACAGGACTATATCAAACGAAAAAGTTTCTGCACAACAAAAGAAACCACCAACAAAACAAAGAGTAAACTAACCAAATGGAAGAAGATATTTGCAAACAACAGCTCTGACAAAGGGTTAATATCTAAAATATATTAAAAACTCTTACAACTCAACACCAAACAAACAAATAGCCCAATTAAAAAAATGGGCAGAGGACCTGAACAGACACTTCTCCTAAGAATAGATATAAATGGCCAACAAATATGTGAAAAGATGCGCAACTTCACCAGCTATTAGGAAAATGCAAAATTACAATGAGATACCACCTCACACCTGTTAGAATGGCTATTATTAATAAGACAAGTAATAAGAAATGTTGGAAAGTTTGTGGAGAAAAAGGAACCCTCATTCACTGCTAGTGGGAATGTAAACTGGTACAGCCACTATGGAAAACAGTATGGTGGTTCCTGAGAAAATTAAGAATAGTTACCATATGACCCAGCAACCCCTCTTCTCGTATCTACCCCCCAAAATTAAAAACATTTATGCGCAAAGATATATGCACCCCTATGTTATTTGCAGCATTATTCACGAAGGCCATGACAAGGAAACAACCAAAGTGTCCTTTGATAGATGATTGGATAAAGAAGATGTGGTCCTATGATACTATTTTATTTTTTAAAAAATACATTTTCTAGTCTATTCTTCTAGATGGTGTTCAATAAATGTTTGTAAAATCAATAAATCCTATAAATAGTCTTATTTATCCACTCAGTGGACTTCACTTCTAGGAAAACATTTCCTTTCCCAAACTACTCTCCAAACTCTTGGCAAATGAGCTGTAAAGGGATTTACAGTAACGTTTCCTAAACTGTGCTCTTTGGAATCTTAGATTTGCAAAAATTCTTTAATAAGTAAAATCTAAGAAAATGATCTGTAATTAAGTACATCTTATAAACTCTGAGTTCCACAAAGTTAAATAAATTTATTTAAATGAATGACTTCTTAGAGCCTTAACTATGATAATATGCATTATGAATATTTAAGAAGGGACTAATTACCTGGTACTAGTATTTCTCAAATTTATTTTACTACCAATCCTGTTTAGAGAGCATACCATTCATTTCTTACAAAGCAAACTGCATTAAAATGCAATTTGGAACAGTTTCTATCAACAGTATATTTCCTAATTCTGTACCTGTAAAAGACCTGGTTTTTATCTGGGAGTAGTTTTATTTCTCCCATTACCAATTCCATTCTAGATCTTAATTTCTCAGGATTGCTCTATCTTGAAACTCTCTGGAATGTCAGGCCAACTGTCTTCCCATGGGATCTAAATGATGCAGGGTGAAATAAAAACCTATGTCAGAAAACTTTTTACATTAGAGTTATTGGGGAAAAGCAGAAATGAAAAAATGATAACAATGGTATGGTGTGATACCAAATAGGCCATCCAAGTAGTTTGGAACTAAATATCTTGCTTCTGCCTTAGGATCAAGGTTAATTTTAAGCAGGTCAGAATGGGAAAGAGATAACAGCAAAGTTAGTCATTAAGTGCTCTCTTATTTCTCTCTGATCTTTACTATTCTCCAAACTTTCTGCATGTATTAAACATTCACATTTTATGGCCAGAGGCTCAAACTAACCGAAGCAAACTCTCCAGGACAGGGGGTTTAGGAATCTGTATGCAGAAAAGATGATTTGTCGGTTTAAGAAGTTTTGCACTTTGAGCCCCTATTGTGAGGCTTGCTTGGCCATTCCTGGTCATGACTTCCACTTTCCTATCACATCCATGATAATCTTGTTGGAGAATCTGAACTCATTTTCTGCTGTATTTATCTGCTTTGCTTCAGATTCTGATTGGGTAATATGTGAGCCTAGTGTCTCATCCAGATTTCTGATTTATCTCTACTAATATTTTAGAGACATTAAACTGAGTGAATTCTCTCTAGCATTAATCTTGCCAGAGCATCTCAGAAGAAAAGATCTGAGTACCTTCTGCTAATATTTGATTTAAATGTTACTGAAGAATACTTGTGAAAGGGGATTTTAAAAATTAGTTAAAATAATTTAAAAAGTACAAAAAAGCAATAACTTAAAAGTATGATCTTTATACTGTTTCTACCAGCTATATAGTTCTCCTGCTTGAAAGCCACTAGTATGTTATGGATCCTTCTGGAGATATTCTAAAACTGTTTATGTAATATCTGTGTGCATATTTCTTTTGCATAAAGATATCATGCTATATACACTGCACTGCACCTTGCCTTTTTCACCTAATTTACCTTGGAGATTGTTACAGATTGAATTGTGACCCCTCTCCCCCAAGGATGTTGGAGTCCTAACCCCCAGTATCTCAGAAGATTACCTTATTTGGAAATAAGATGAGGTCATACAGGAGTAGGTTGAGCCCTTAATCCAATGTGACTGGTGTCCTTATAAGAAGAGACACAGAGACACACAGTGAGAATGCTGTGTGATGACAGGCAACAGGAGCAGATGTTGGAGTAATGCAGCTATAAGCCGAGGAATGCCAAAGCTTGCGGGAAAATCACCAGAAGCTAGGAAGAATCAAAGAAGGATTCTCCCCATAAGTTTCAGAGGGAGCATGGCCATGCCAACACCTCGATTTTTGATTTCAGATCTCAGGAACTGTGATACAATAGATTTCTATTTGTTGATGTCACACGGTGTATTGCACTTTTTTTCAGCAGACCCAGGGAGCTAATACAGAGACCTTCCCATATGAATAGAAAGCTGCTTCATGCTATTTGACAGTTGCATAGTATTCTATTACATAACTGGACCAGAATTTATTTACTCAGTCCCCTATTGATGGACATTTAAGTTGTTTTGGAACATTTGCCATTAAAAATAATGCAAAATGAATAACCTCATTCATATATGTGTCATTTCACACATGTGTGAGATTATCCTAGGCTAAATAATAGTGAATGCTTAAATTGAAATGTTTTATACATGAACAAATGAGAAATTATTGTGACTGGAGTGGTTCCCTTTCCACAAATAGAGGTTATAATAACATTAATCCTAAGCCAATAGGATGCTAAATGAGAGGACTTGGTCCTGATTCCTCTCCCATCCTTCCCCCTAACCATCCACCGGCTGACAAACCTCCCTTCTTTTCTCTGGACCTCTGCTACACCTGAGTTTTTAGTGCTATATTTAAGTGCTTAGGGTTGTCATAGGGATCAAATTATAAATTTTGTGTGTGTGAAAGCAATTGCCCAACATAAATAGGGATTGCTATTGTCTCTCCTTTAAAGCAATGTTTGATAATTTATTATGCCTTCCCTCCACATTCTATCCTCACTAACACACACACACACACACACACACACACACACACGCACACACATTTGTTTCCATGTTTCTTACTGTTTCCTTTCTGTTTGCTCACAACAGTATACCATATTTTCTACAAATGTTACTCCCTCACAACAGTATACCATATTTTCTTCAAATGTTACTCCCTGAATGATAAAGATATATTCAGAGCTTTTGTGTGGTAAATTTTTCATCAAAAAATTCTTTCTTTCCTGAAGGGGGCCTGAGGATTTACTTTTAGGGAATACAGTTTCTATGAACTATGGTCTCGTTCTTCCTCTTTCTTCTTTTCTCAGATTAGAATAACTGTTGGTAATATATTTTTAACCAACGGATGGGGGTGGGGGGGAATCAGTACAAGATACACTTAATCATCACAGCTAATCCATGATGAGGTGAGCCTGCCTTGTTTTCCTAGGTCATGAAGACTTTTCTTTCCAGGCAGTGTTTAGGATTGAAGTTCTGGTCACATGATCACTCTTCTTAGTGTCCTCAGCCTTGTAGCCTGCCAAGAACTGTCAGAAGCAAGAGTAGGCTGTTGTTTATAGGATATAATTGGTGAAGTGCTAGTTAGAACCCTTCACACATCTCTCCTAGAGCATTCCAAAGTACTTAAAATTCCTACCTTCACAGCCAATGCTTTCTCTGGCTCAAATGTAAATAGCCTGAAGGGATATCATAATAAACCATTATCAGTCATCAGCAACTCAGCATGAATTGGTGTATGAATTCTTTTCTCAGATGGCCAAGGAGTGAGAATTCAACCCAGAAGCTTCCACTGAAGTGAGTTGTGTGCTGTTGCTGCCGCTGTGAGAGTGAAGTCTGGTGAGGTACATTCCCCCCTCTCTTTTCACTGACTAGGAGCTTCTTAGGAGGGAGGAAGTCCTGGGATTAGAGCTATTTACAGAACTGAGCTAAAAGGACCTTCACTTGTGGGCAGGATCAACTCTAGGCAAAAGCATGAAGAGGTAGCTGTTAAGTTTTTCTAAACTTTCAGTATAGCAAGTGTAAGATGATTCTGGCAAAGCTCAGAGGGTATCTGGCAGTCAGAATGGTTTATCACACTTCTTTAATGCATGATGTTGGAAGGGCCTGTTTTTTGAACCAAACTACTTACTGAGATAAATGTATTCTTACACTCTCTTCTGTTTTCCCTTTTTCCCATTTCTCTGGCCATAGGGTGGGATGAGGGGAAGGTTGGGGACATTGATCTCCATTTATTATTATTATTATTATTATTATTATTATTTTGCTTTTTGCTGAATATTTATGGGTAATGTGTCCTACCTACAGAAGCCAAAACCTACTGCCTGAAATCTGCTTGGTGGATGGACAGCCTACTTTGTTGAGGTACTCCATCCCTCTATACCCCCTCCTTGCCTCCCTGCCTGCCTCCCTCCCTCATCTTTCCAATTCTTACATGACTAGAAAAACTGTTGGAAAAAGGGGAAAGAGGTAATGTCACATCTAAATAAACCTGCCCAGACTCCCACCACTGTTTTTCCAGAATTCACATTCATTTTGGAAGCAGTAGAGCATTGTAAATTCAAAGTACTCCGTGGAGGAAACAATTACTGTGCTTGAGAACAGCCAACAAATTATAGATGGTTTCATAAATTAGATTCACCCAGAGATGTTTCAACTTCAATATTGCTCTCTGATACTGATTTATTGAACTTGTCATATTATCTCTTTGAGAAATGTATCTGTTATGAGAAAATTTTCTCTAAATAAAGAACTCTCCACTTCTTATAATAGTATTTTTATTCAACTCCTGGCTCTTTTGCCTTTACCTAAAAACATGCTCAAGCCTCTCTCCAGCCTAGAATTTTAAAAGTTCCTCCTTAAATACTGTTTCCTACTCAAGTGAATGCTCTATGTCTCTCCTTCTATTTCTTATAAACCTCTTGATGAAGCTCCATGTCCTAACCTCCCATTTATTCCTTAACCAATTGTGATAATATCCTTACTATTAATAATAGTGAATATTCATTGAGTACATAATTACATGTAAACCTGGCACACATAATATATGCCTGTGCAACTTTTATGTATTATGTCATTTAAATTCTAAGAACCCATTGAGGTAGGCGCTACTTATACAAATGAGAATGCTGAGGCTGAGTGTTAGTACTAGTATGTTGCTCAGCAAATCGGACACAACCAAAATTAATTCAGAGTTTAAAGGGAAACTGGAGATCACATTAGGGTCCACTGGTCCAACAGCATGTGAGAAGCAAAAAAACAACAACAAAAAAATCCCCAGCATGATTCCTATAAGTCAAGGGAAAATTAGAGCTTGGGAGCAGGATCTGGATCCCTTGGTGAGTACTGGCCCTGCCATGTTGGACCATGGGTTACATTCAGTTGAAAAGACAAAGCTATAAGGCAGGACAAAGCATAGTGTGAACTGCCATTTAGGACAAGGGGAATAGATGGTTTAGACCCAGTGAGTGGAGATAAAAGAGCAGTCCACATGGAGGAATGGATTAATGCCAACAAATATAAAGGGGTCAAGAATACAAAGAAACTGAGAGCCAAGGTAGATCATGGGTGAGAGAGAGGCGGAGCGGACAGAACAGAATGTGTGCCAGAGACAAGTGTGCCTTCCAAACCCAGGGGAAGTCACTTTAGATGTCTATGCTCTGTGGTAGAGTGGAAAGATTTCTGAACGGAGTATCAGGAGACCTGCATTATAATTCGATTCTCCCTTCAATCAGAAGTGTGATCTTGGAAAAGCTACTTAGACTAACTGAAACTCACTTTTCTCATCTGTAAAATTAGACTTCAACATGATGACCTCTGATAGTTATATATTTACAAAGCCTAGTAACTTTTACACAATAGTCTTAAAGTTTTTATATCATGAACTCTTACTAGTAAAAAAAAATCTAAGCAAATATCCCCATTTAGTCCCAGGGAAACATTCCAGGTGTTGCAGATCCTGGCAATCTGTATGCCTCCGATGCAAATTGTGAGTTTCTGTCAGCAGTGAACCTGCATACTCTTCAAAGGCAAGTGTCAGAATACTCTGGAGATCTCTGGAGGTGCTAAAACATCAAGAAGCCTTCTTTTAAAATATATATATTTGTATTGATTTCAGAGAGGAAGATAGAGATAGAAACATCAATGATGAGAGGGAATCATTGATTGGCTGCCTCCTGCATGCCCCCTACCCAGGACTGAGCCAGCAATCTGGGAATGTGCCCTTGACCGGATTTGAACCTGGGATCCTTGAGTCCGCAGGCCAATGCTTTATCCACTGATCCAAACCGGCTAGGGCAGTGGTCGGCAAACTCATTAGTCAACAGAGCCAAATATCAACAGTACAACGATTGAAATTTCTTTTGAGAGCCAAATTTTTTAAACTTAAACTATATAGGTAGGTACATTGTTATTAACTTAATTAGGGTACTCCTAAGGTTTAGGAAGAGCCACACTCAAAGGGCCAAAGAGCTGCATGTGGCTCGCGAGCGGCAGTTTGCCGACCACGGGGCTAGGGCAAGGAGCCTTCTTATAGGGAGTTACTGCCTACTCAAGAAAATGAACAAGAAGGAGAAAGATAACAACATTTGCATATAAATTGATCTATATAGTAAATTTAATTATTATGTCATTGATGTTTATAATCGTGGCAAAGCCAAAATGGTCTATAAACACATCTTTGGCATCATCAGATTTCTAGTCTTGACGTTAGACAAATTAATTAAACAATTTGACCTTCAAATGACCTTAGTTAGGTAAGTTCTATATGCTAAATCCCTATTAAAAAGTGGCATGGGTTATAAAAACAGATGAGTAAAACTCAGTCTCTTACAGTAGGAGAAATGAGCACTGCATGTAAGCAACCATCAAGCAAGGTGGAAAGAGAAGATACCTACGAAAAATACCAAGGGCCGTGAAAATTCTAAGATAGAAAAATTATTTCTGCACTAAGCAATTTATTATTTCTTGTGAAAATAGCTAAGTCCAGGCCAAATTCCTGCCCTGGACATTTCTTTAAACATAGTCCACTTGTGAGCCCACTAGTTGGCTGTAGTAATAAGCAGACTTTGCTTAGAAAAGACAGAGAAGTCAGAGTGAGACGTTAACTCAGTGACAACTATCCTGGGCTCTAAAGACACCCAGAAACAAAGCAGAATACTTCTCTAATTCTTAATTATAAAAGAAATCTAATGTCTTCTAGCCTGTTTCTAAGCCATAAACTTTTAAGAATATAAAAGCAAACATTGGAAAAAAGAATCGTAAAATATTTGTATTGACAATATATTGTTGCAGTTTTCTTGAGCGTGAAAATATTTTCTCAATAAAGATTTTATCATAAAATGGAAACTTATGTGTTAGGTTTCTGTTTTCTTAGCCAAAATCAATTTATAATAAGATTATATACATGTAGGAATTTATAACACATACTTTAATAGAAAATCAAGTTCAGCACAGCTATTGAGAATTAAACTAGTAGTAAATAATACCTCACGCTCAAATAACTGGGAACTCTACTTTTCATATTAGGTGAAACTTGTGGTCTAATAAGCCAATTTTCTTTATTCTGTCCAAAGACTTAAAAATGTTACAATAAATCCCTTATGATATAAAAACATATTTCAGTCACAACCTCCAAATTAGAATATATATATATACATATATATATATATATATATATATATATATATATATATATGTTTTATGTGATCATGTGAATATACAGAGATGGTGGCTGCCTACAAGCTAAGAGGCCACAAAATGTAAACCACTTTGGAGCACCTTGATTTTAAACTTACCAGGGTCCAGAATTGTGAAAAATAAATGTATATTGTTTAAATTGCCCAGTCTATGTATTTTGTTATGACAATCTGAGCTAAGACATTAGCTTACAATTAAATTCAAGCAGGGGTAGTTTTTGAGGCCAGTCTCTGAGGTAGGTCCTGACCTCAGGAGGGCTCTTCTTAGCTCTCTCTCTCTCACTGAATCTCTCTAGTGAACTGACTGGCCTGTGGTTCCGCTATTATTTTTGAGTGTGCCCTTAGTTTAATAAATTGTTAATTTTTAAAATATGTACAAATCAATTAAGAAAATTTAAAAAACCAATTGGAACAAAATGGGGGCCAAAAAAGTGAACAAATGGATTTAAAAAGGAAATACAAATGATTTTTAAACATATAAAAGATTGTCGACCTGACTTAGAATTTAAAAACAAACAAACAAATTAAGCCTATACAAAAATTACGTTTTCATGTGCAAGGTTAGCAAAGATAAAAAATTGATAACATAATCCTAACATTGCTGATAGTAATATAAATTGTTACAATAATCTCTGAACAGTGCTTTGTCAATAATACCTATAAAAATTGCAAAAGTCCGTATCCTAAAACCACTTCTAAGGATTCATCCTAGAGACATACATGCATATGTGGAAGATGACGTATATCCTCATTAGTAATTACTGCACTGTTTGTAATAGCAAAAGGCTGAAAACCTTCCAACAGGGGGCTGTTTAAATAAATTGTGGTATATCAGTTTGTGGCAGGTTATGTCAATAGCCCCATTGCTTCTGACTTTCCCCTATACAAGCCCGTTGCCATGTGCCCTGTCATTTTGCGGTGCTCTTCCATTGTGATGGGGTGTAATTCCCAGCTCCTTGGCTTTAGCATGTAATTTGCTTTGGCTGACATGGCAGCACATTGACAAATGTGATACAAGCAGAATTTTAAAGGGGACTTACATGGATTCAGCTTGCTTTCCCTTGTGCTTCTTCTGTTGTCATGAGAAGAACATGCCAAGCCTATTCCACTGGTCTTGGGAGGAAGATAACAGCCATTGGGAGCAGAACTGTTTTCAGATAAGCCCAACCTAGATTAGAACACACCAGTCAATTCACAGAAGGATGAGCAAGCCCAGATTAGCAGAGTTTGCCAACCAAATAATTCAATCAGATTATTCAATCCTCAACCAACCTACAAGTGCATAAGCTATACTTATAAAGAATTGTTGTTTTGAGTCAGAGTTTTGAGGTGGTTTATTGCACAGCAATAGATAGCTAAATACACTAATGCAATGAATACCATCTACCAATAAAGGAGTGTTTTGTTATACTATTAAGGAATAATCTCTGAGCTTTATAGTTCAGTTAAATAAAATGAAGAACACTGTGTAGTGTTTAATTATTTGTGAAAATAAATTTGCATACATGTGTATAAGATATAATGGGAAAGACACATACAGAAACCTGATAAAAGTTGGTTGTCTATGGACAGGTTAACTGGAGAGCTTAGTTACAGGAGTGGAAAGAGACATTGCCTTTGTATACCTTTCTGTCACTTTTGAATTTTCAACTATTTAAATGCATTGTATATATATATATTTAAAAAAAAACTATTTTAAAAACTCAGCCTATTCACAGCACTCCAAATTCTTCTAGCATCTCATCGAGAAGAAAAATTCTAAAATCAGTTAGATTTTTCTTCCTTTGCAAGTGACAATTTTTTGCTTGGATGATTGTAGGATTCATTACTTTTCCCTTGAATTGGGAGTTTGGGAGTTTCAACAATATTTGTCTAGGTGTACAACTATAATTTGTTATTATTTCTTGGTAGCTAGAATATATATGGAAAGAACCCTTAAAACTCAATCATAAGAAAAAAAAGTCCAATTAAAAAATGGGCAAGTGAATTGATCAGAGGTTTCATGAAAGAATATAAACAAATGGCAAATAAGAACATTAAAAGGTGCTCGATGTCACTAATCAATTAAAAGCACAATGAGATGCTACTGCATGCCTTTCAGACATCTACAATTAATAAGTTTAACCATATCAAGTGTTGGAAGGAAGTGGAGCAACTAAATCTCGTTTTCACTGCTGGAGGTAATGTAAAAAGGTACAAACCACTTTGGAGAACAGTTTGGCAATTTCTAAAAAAGTTAAAAATGAATCTAGCATGTGTCTGAACCATTCCACCTCTTGGTATTTACCCAAGAGAAATGAAAGCATATGTTCACACAAAGGCTTGAACACGAATGTTTATTGCACCTTTATATGTGATAACCCCAAACTGGAAACAGTCCAAATGTCCATTATTTAAGTAAAATAAGGATCCCTTGAACCATGGAATATTACTCAGCAAAAAAATGGGAATAAATTGCTGATACTCATAACAACCTGGATAAATCTCAAATTAACTGTGCTGAGTGAAGGGAGCCAGATAAAAAAAGAGCACCTACTGCATGATTCCATTTATATAAATTCTAGAAAATTCAAACTAATCTATAGGGACAGAAATAAAATTAATGGTTCCCTGAGGGTAACAAGGATGGAGGGATTATAAAATGTCATAAGGAAACTTTTGAGGGTGATGAATACTATGTTCATTTTCTTGATTGTAATGATTATTTCAAGGGTATATACAAAAGTCAAAACTTGTTAAGCTGTACACTTAAATTACATGAAAAAAACTAAAAAAGAAATCAAATGTTAGAATGTGTAAAGCTGAGTAGTAGGTGCACAGATTTTCATTACACCACTCTTTGTTGTTGAGTATGTGTTTTTAATTTTTAATACCAAAATATTTTAATTAGCCCTGGCTGGTTTGCTCAGTGGTTAGAGTGTCCACCTGTGAACCTAAGGGTCATAGGTTCGATTCTTGGTCAAGGGCACATACCTGGGTTGCAGGTTTGATCCCTGGCCCTGGTTGGGGCACATTCAGGAGGCAGCTAATCAATGTGTCTCTCTCACTTGGATCTCTCTCTCTCTCTCTCTCTCTCTCTCTCCCTCCTTCCTTCCCTCCCTCCACTCTCTCTAAAAAAAATCAATGGAAAAATATCCTCGGGTGAGAATTTAAAAATTTTTTTTTTAATTAAACAAAAAATAAAACTAGGTTTCCCACCCTTGAGTTAAACTAGTGGAAACAATAAGTTTCCATGAAAATAGAGCCGTTGTCTTCAGTTTTCAGTACACTGCCTGGAAGCACTCATTACACACTCCACATTATTTATCTAATTAATAACACATACAATCTAATGTATGCATAACTAGTGCTTATTTGGTTATTTTAAAGAAGCTTCCAATTCTTCATGTTAAATCTTAAAAGTTATGGAACAATTTTAGAGTGATTGCCCACAATCACTGGTGGCTGAGGTGATCAGAAACCTCTATAATATAAAGTAACCCCCACCTTATCCTCAAAGGATATGCTCCAAGACCCCCAGTAAATGTCTAAAACTGCAGATAGCACCAAACCCTATACAGTGGGGCCTTGACTTACGAGTGTCCCGACTAACGAGTTTTTCGAGATACGAGCCGTCTCTCGGCCGATTTTTTGCTTTGAGTTGCGAGCTAAAATTCGGGTTATGAGCCAGCTTCAGATACCCCACCACTAGTTGGCGCAGCGAACGTCAGAATGCCACAACATCAGCCCAGCATCACGTGTCTCACTCGTTCACTGTTGATTTGACATACGAGTAATTTGAGTTATGAGCTCCGTCACGGAACGAATTAAACTCATAAGTCAAGGCCCCACTGTACATACATACCTACGATAAAGTTTAATTGATAAATTAGACCATTTCATGGATAGAAAATTTGTTCTTACCATAGATCTTAGCAACTTCAGCATATGATTCTTTCTCTTTTATGAAGTCAAGAACTTTCACCTTTACATTAAAGGAAGCGCCTTCCAGCTTCTTTGTGGCATATCGGAATTGCCAGCATTGTGCTTTGGAGTCATTAGTTAAGTAAAATAAGGATCACGTGGACACAGTATTTCAATAACTCAGTAGTTGATCTGATAATGGAAATAGCTACTGAGATGGCTACTTAGTGACAAACTGGCCGGCAGCATACACAGCATGAGGAGACTGGACGGAGGAATGATTCACACCCCCAGCAGGTTGGAGCAGGACAATGCGAGATTTCGTCACGTTGCTCAGAATAGCTCACCATTTAAAACTTATTATTTATTTCTGAAAATTTTCATTTTATATTGGACCATGGTTGTCCACAGGTAACTGAAACTCCGGAAAGAGAAACCACAAATAAGGGCGGGACTTTGATTTCAGGCGGCTTGCCCCAGCAAAGCCCTATTGGTTGTTTGCAGGTGGTGCCCTGTCTGATTATTGAACACTTATTGGTCAGTGTCTGTGCCGCACTAGTTGTAAACTACTTTGAATATCATCCCTTTGCAAATGTCATCCCATCAGTGTTTCTTGGGTTCAAGTACCCGCTGATGCCACACATTCCTTCAGCAGGCTTTTGTTCAAATTCAGTATAGGCATTCTTTGGCATGTACTCTGCACCCAACTCCTTTGTTCTACCATCACTCACCTTGTTCAGGCCACATGATTTGACACTGCCTTGATTTTGTCTCCCTAGTTAAACTCTTTAACTTCCATTTTTGTTCACAACCAAGGTAATGTGATAAATTTCTATTAAAAAATATGTATTATTTTCATCCTCTCTTCCTGGGCTTTTATATGGGGATCTAAAACAAACCTAAAAAATATTCATTTATTGGCTTTGAATATTACCAGAAGTGCTAGCAGGAAACTTATTGACCTATGTACTTTAGCTTGCTGGATAAGACTTATAAAATAGATTAGAGAAGCCTGGGTCATGATTCTAAGCTTTGGCTCAAGTCCATCTGCTTAACCTCTGCCACGGACATGCAATAGATTGCTTGTCAATGTGCCAGGATTAGAACGCCCCCTCCGCCCCCCGCTTCACTCCTTTATTTTCAGCTTTTAATATTAGGTTTAACGTTAAAAATATTTTTAAAAATCATTTTTTATTTTTTAATTACAGTTGAGATATAATGTTATATTAGTTTCAGGTGTACACACTAGACATTAAACGATCATTGCAATAAATCTCATACCCATTTGACATGACAAATAGTTATTAGAATAATATTGACTATATTCCCTATGTTGTACTTAACATTCCCATTGACTATTCTGTAACATCCAATTTGTATTCCTTAATCCCCTCACCTTTTCACCCATTTAAAATTATAAATGTCTATATTCTAAACTCCATACTGAATAAATCACCAAAATTTATAGATTCTAACTCTTAAATATCTGTATAGGTGGTTTTCGACCAAAAACCAATGCTTCCTTTTTAAAACAATTATTTTATAAAGTCCCCTCTTTATATAAAACATACCTTTACACATAAAGTTTAAAATATGTATTTATTAACTATAATATAAAGGAAAAATAAAAATAGAATAATTAAATATTAAGTAATATGTAGCATAACATGTAAACGTTTCAGCATAACTATAGAAGACCCAATGAAATGATAATATAATTTAACCTACTTATAAATAGGCTAGGGTTAAAGAAAAATTAGACAAATATTCAAGTGGATATTAAAGATACTGTTTCTTTATAGTAGACAGTTTGAAATGAGGGTCACTGTAAATGCAATAACTGTAAATGAAAGCAGATACAGTTGGGTTGTATTACTGATTCAGACAGGATGAATGGCATAGCTGTTAGAGATAAAATGTTTGTAAAAGTCCAAACAAAACAATATATATATATATTCTTCCTTCAACGAACCTGGTAACTGCATTTCTGGAAAATTCAGTATTTATTAAAACATACTATAAGTATTTGTAGTTTAAAATGAATTTGTATATCGGTTGAGATTATTATAATCAAGTTTTACATCTATAAGAATGTCTAGATGGATGTTTGAAAGTCATGTGGGAAGCAGAATTTTTTATTGTATGGTATATCCCCTAATTACAGCATGTCTAATATCCCTGACTTCTACACACTAAATGCCAGTAGCTCTACCCAATCATTGTGACAAACAGAAAAATGCCTCCACGAATATTAAAATGCCCACTAGGGGCAGTGTCACCCTGTTGAGAATCACTGATTTATATAATCTGTTCCTACCTTGACAATCTTTTGCAGCTGCTTTAGTTTGGTTCTTCAACACCTGTCACTTAGTCAACTTTTCTGCCTGTCTTTAGTCTTCTCTGCCTACAATTCACCCCCAAAACAGATAGCAAAGGTGTTCTTTCTAATATGCCAACCTGATCATGTCATTCTTTATGAATGTCTCTAGAGGCTCCCAGGCACTCTGGGACGAAATCAAACTTTTTAGCATGGAAGGAAGTAGCTGATCCCACCGTCTTTCAAATCTGTCATTGTACCACTCCTTCCAGTGTGTGCTGTGCTCCTCCCCACTTAGCACACAGAACTGAACATGGTTGTCTTTTCACCAACTTGCCGATCTTTTTTTTTTTTTTTTTAATCTGGCAAGTTCTTGATAAGAATTCAAATGCAGTCAAGCATCACTTCCACAATGATGCCTTCTCCAGGCAGGTTCCCACTCCTCCGCTGGCCCCTGCACTTACCATATGTTTTACGGCTGTGAGATGATCTGCCTCTGAATGCTCTGATGGCAGGACTTTTTATCCCACAGACTTTTGTATCCTGAGGACATCCAATAGGTGAAGGGCAAATGGTAAAGTCTTAAAATGTTGAACACTTACAATTGAATGATCCTTTAATGTGAGCTATTTGGAAAGTCCTGCCAATTGTTTTTCTTTACCTTTTAATATCCTCTCATCCTTGAAGAATCACATAGATCCACCCACTTTAATCTCTCCAGTCTGTTATTGCCATTTATTTATTTATTTATTTATTTATTTATTTATTTATTTTTCAACCCTCACCTGAGGATATTTTCCATTGATTTTTTAAGAGAGAGTGGAAGAGAGAGGGAAAGACAGAGAGAAACATCAATGTGAGAGAAACACATCGATTGGTTGTCTCCTGCATTCGCCCTGACCAGGGCCCGGGAAGCTTAGGAGCCTGCAACGAGGTATGTGCCCTTGACCGGAAATGAACCCAGGCCAATGCTCTATCCACTGAGCCAAATCGGCTAGGACTGTATAGGCTTTTAGCTTTGTTCTTTCTTTAGTACTTATTTAATCTCCAGTGAATTTTGAAATACCTTTGTTATAGTTTTCTTCTACTCCCATTGTACTGACTCATGAAACAAATGTTTTTGACCCATTCCCTAATATAGATTTTACTTAATTTAATTTATATATTTCAGACAAGAAGCCTATTACTTCAAAAGTGATTTGAAATCAACTCGTGAGAAGAATTTTTTAATCAACAATTTTTAAAATTTATTTTTCCATGAATGTGTGTATACAGTAATATACTGTGTATGTAACTGTTTTGTTTTGTTTTCTCCCTGAATCAACCCTCGACTTGATTGTTCTGGTTGTAGGTGTTGGTTCATGGTTTTATGACATATGTGCTTGATGTTCACCAATACTTGGTTTTGTTTTAGATATCTTTCAGATTTCATAGTGTTCACCTTCATTAATTCCTCTGCTAATTTAAGGCAGACACCAAAATTAACTAGTCTTTAATAATGCTGGATCACATCGCTTCTCCCTGCTACTTACCATCAGGGTGGCCATCATCACTCATCTTTTAAAAATATACTACATTATTCCTTGCCTTCCCAGGACTTAGCAGCAAAATTTCAATAATTTATTAATGAATTTCCTTTGGGTCATTAGAAGAAAAATGGTTCGTGAAGGAAAAAAATCTGCTAAATAAATGATAGTGCAGAGATATTTTCCTGGAGGCTACACAGTGACCAATCGAAATATACTAAATTGATTCTTCTCCATCTGGGTATTCAGATCCTTCTTTCTTTTCATTTCGGAATGGAAGAATAAATGAGGAAAACTGTGCTCAGAAATCCTATCCTGCTTCAGAGCATGTAAATTGCATCATGAACAAAAAATTTTCAAGCTGTCAAGAGTAAGGCAAGTATGATAATTTAGGATAATTAAATGCTTATGACAATCAAAATAGAATCAATCCTAGTAAGCTTTTCTCAGTTGAAGGAAACTTCTTGAAAAAGTACTTACTGATCTTTCAGTAGGGCAGTTAAAAATGTGGTATAACAATCCACAGTAAGGAATATTTTGCAGTCTTTAATAAAGAAGAAAACATACCTATATGTATGGACATGAAAGAATATATGGTGTTTTAAAGTCAGAAAAGTCATGGATAATTCTCTGATCCCATTCATATAAAAACAGCACAAACAGAAGTTAAAATATATACAGAGAGGAGATTGGAAAGGTGCACACATATGAAACTGCACTCAATGTTCTGCATTGAAGGCTTTTGTTTCTGTGGTTGTTCCACCAGGTGATGAAATACTTTATTGCCAGATTTAATAAAGGATGCCCAGTTCAATTAAAATTTCATGTAAACAATGAATTATTTTAGTATAAGTACATCCCAAATATTGCACGGGACATATTTATACTAAAAAAAAAAAGTATTGTTTAACTGAAATTCAAATTTAATTGAGGATCCTGAAATTTTACTTGCTAAATCTCACAACTGTATTTAAGGAGACCATAAACTATTCATCCCTGTACTATTCTGACTAACACAGTTAGTTACAGAGATATAGCAGGTACACAATAAATGGTGAGAATAACTAAGGAGAGCACAATAATAACAGATAGTTTTGCTAAGTGTGCTACATACACTGTCTTGACTCTCATGGAAATGCCCTAAAGTTTTAGTAGTGTTCTTATTTTACAGATTAAGAAACAGAGGTATACAGAAGTCACACAATGCGTGGTGGAGTTAGAAGTGATCCCGTTCCGGGGTCCTGGTTCAGCAGTCATAGTCAACCGCCAGCCGCAGGGAGGGAGGGGAAGAACAGGGGGAAAAGAGCCAGGATGAATGAGGCTTTGGAGTAGCAGAGTAGGCTTTGCACACACTCCTTAGCCTTGCCTAGACGTGGAATGTGGGATATACACGAAAGGCAGGCAAATCTGGCCTGGTCCCCACCTCAGCATTCACTGGAAAAAGTTACAGTAGTCCCCCCTTATCTACAGTTTCCCTTCCAAGGTTTCAGTTACTCATGGCAACCCAGGTCGGAAAATACTAAATAGAAAATTCCAGAGACAAATAATTCATAAGTTTTAAATTGTGCGCCTGTTCAGAATGATAAAATCTCACACCATCCTGCCAAGAACCACCCCTTTGTCCAGTGTTTCCATGCTCCCTGCGCTCCCCACCCCTTAGTCATTTAGTAGCCATCTTGGTTTTCAGATCATTGTCCAGATATTGAAGTGCTTGTGTTCAGGCAACTCTTATTTTATTTCAGAATGGCCCTAAAGTGCAACAGTAGCAAGGTTGGCAATTCAGATGTGCCGAAGAGAAACCGTCAAGTGCTTCCTTTAAGTGAAAAGGTGAGTATAGTACAGTAAAATATTTTGAGAGAGACCACATTCACATAACTCTTATTACAGTATGTTTTTATAATTGTTCTATTTTATTATTATTATTAATCTCTTATTGGGCCAAATTTATAAATTAAACTTTATCATGTATAGGAAATAAGCAGTCTATGAGGGGTTAGGTATTGTCCTCAGTTTCGGGCATTTACCTGCTTGGAATATATCCCCAGCAGATAAGGGGGAACTACACTATATTATTTATTTTTGCCTCAATTTTGTGGTCTGTAAAACTGGAGTGAGAGTGCCTCCCTGAATACTGATGTGCTGAGTAAATAATATAATTTCTATACAGTGATCAGCATAGAGTTTGGCAAGTAAAAGACAGTTAATGCTCAGGACTCCAGAGTTTTCATTTGCAGAACAGGTTAACACCACCAGTAGCAACAAGATAATAAAACTAATTATATCTATATTGCTGAGTTGATTTGAGGATCAGATGAAACTATATATAATCTTTCTAAATTGTAAAGTGCTTCTCATTCTTAACAGAGAAACTGCTCTTTAGATCAGAACCAGAATTAATATCATGCCAGAGCATTACTACAGTTCCTCCCCCCCCTCCGAAGTAATTAATTTTGTTTTAGAATGTATCATAGAGCAAACAGGACTCTTTTGTTTTGGTGTACATAGATCTATGAATTTTAACCCATGTATTGATTTACATAACCACCACTACAGCTGGCATACAGAACATGACTACAGCTTTTGAGACTCTTTTTTCAAAGTGTTTCATATTCAGGTTGCAAAACACCTTTAAAAATAATAAAAGGGGATTTAGATAAAGGTGAAGACGACGAAAATGAACAAAAATGACTTTTTGCTCAGATAGCTGCAACCTCCAAACCCTCTCCTGTCTGGGCCATTTTTGCTATTGGCTCTGCAGACTATCTCTTGTCACAAAAGTAGTCAGGAATGAACTTGAGAGTACAATACGTGCACAAACTTCAGCATTCCTTATCTGATCATTTTATTACCAGACCTTCATTTCCCAACTGTTTTCTCTAATTTCCACTTTTCTCTCCAAAATGAAGAAACCTGAACTGACTAACCAGCACCTTCTCACCCTTTCACGGAAATTATTTGATTGGGACAAAGGGGATACAGTTATTGATAGAGCAAGGACAGAGCTTTCAGGGCCCAAACCTCTCCAATATAACATCCTCCCAGTAAGTAAGTCATTCAATCCATTCCCTTCTCCAACTCCAACCTCTGTACCCCCTCCCCTGCTGAGCAATAGACTTTAGGCCAAGCTTCAGATCTCCCTGGGCGGCCTCCCCCTCACCCCCCCCCCCCCACTCCACCTTGTGCACTCTCCTAGCTTTAGTGACTGGCACCTACCCACCGCCGCCACATCTGGTGAGAGGGGGCGGGTCCGCTTTCCGGGTGAATCACGGCGTTGCTATTTGCCTTTTGTTTCTAGGATGCTTTGGCTGCTTTTTCTCCCCTCTGCTTTTAATTTTCGAGGAGAAAAGCTAATGAATCAAGAATGAATCTCCTCTCCATTATCTTAAAGTTGGCTCTCTCTTTACAAGTTCCATAACCGTTCAAGCGGGATGGGTGGGGACGCATTCATTACACCTAAATCAGAAGTTGGCATCTAAGGTATCACTTTGACGGGAAGATTTTCTGACGCTCCCTTGCAGTTTGCCGGGCGTTTTGCGGCGGCCGCTGTGCATTCTCAGCTCATTTCTTCATGCCGCTACTTCACGCTGCTCCGTCACGCCTGAACCTACCTCGTTACTGCCCTGGGTACCCGAATCTGGGTGAATTCCACGAGATTCATTAGCGGTTTTGTTCCAGTCCAAGGTAAATACAGTATGCAAAACGAGGAACCACCAAAGGATGCCGAAGAGGGGGGAGAGAGGGATTCCCTCATCCTCTCCCGCATAGTCCTCGTTAATTTCCACCAGGAGGAGGCGCGAAGCCCCGATCCCCCCGGTCCCCTTTCCTAAATCTCCCTGCCAAGGTCTACAGAGGTTGGCCGCGCGGCAGGAAAAGTCCCTGCACCGGCCTGGCCCTCCCCCGCCCCCCGGGTTGGTTTTTCCCAGCGGCGGAGGTTGGGCCAGGGGCTGGGGTGCGAGCGGAGCTGGCACTTGCAGCTCGGAGCCCGAAAGTCGCCGCGACTCTGGTGGGACTCGGAGTTGTCTCCGGAGCCGGCGGGCGCGGAGGTGAGCAGCTGGGAGCCAGCCGCGCGGGCGAGAACCGGAAGGCGGCGCCGCTCCTCCCCAGCTCCAGGCGCGGGAGGAGCGTCGGTCCCGGCTGTCTCCGCCGCTTTGTTCGCGGCCTTTCCCCTCCCCTTCGGAGAAGACTCGAACCCTCTCCGGGCTCCGAGGGGCTGGCGGAGGCGCGGGCTGGGGGGAGGAGGGAGCAGCTGTACCGGGGGCTTAGCCCGGGGAGGGCCTCAGGGACATCAAAAGACTCTTGCAACCTGAAACTTCCCTCTCCTCCTAACCTGGACCCGGAGGAGAAGTCCGCGTGGGGGCGGAGACCCGGAAGGCAGGTCGTCCGCGGAGGCGGGGGGTGAGCGAGAAGTTTGGTCGGGAAGGCGCTGGGGATTAAGCAAGAAGTTGCGCACGAGGGACAAGTCTGATCGCGAAAGGAGGAGGGCGGGAGGCTGGGAAGATGCGTATATAGCTTGGGCCAGGGCGGGAGGAAGACTTTGCGCTCCGGTCTCGGGATGCGCGCCCCTCTCCTGGGTAAGGATGTGCTTGGGACGGGGAGGAGGGGGGGCGGGAGGTGGGGGGAGAGGAGAGACCCTCCAGGGCTTTGGGAGGGAGGTCCTGGGGACGGGGTGGGACCACTTGGCTGGGATAGACCGGTTCCTGCACTCGGAAAGCGGCGGCGGGTGCCGCTCCTCACGCTTGTCTCCCGCTCGTCCCAGGTCCTGCAGCGGATCCAGCGTGAGGCGCCCACAAAAGAGGCGAGAGGTGCCTGCACGCAGGGGCGGCGGCAGGAAGAGGAGCGCGAGTGGAGCGTCCGGACCCGCGTGCGTACTTCCTCGTGGCCAGGGGCGGGGGGATCGCCCCGGGAGGGGGACGCCCGTGGCCAGGGGGCGCTAGCCAAGTTCCGGTTGCGGCGTACCCCCACGAGAGCAAAGTTTTCTCCAGAAGCTCCCTGCTGACCCGCGCCCTCGGGGCCCAGCTTTCGAGCCTGCGGAGCGGGCGCCGGCCCAGGCCAGCCCCGGGGAGCCTCGTGCTCGCGATGCCCTGGGGGTTGGGGCTCGTGGCCTCGCCGTCGGGGACGCTTGGCTGCGGCTCGCGCGGGCTGGCGCTGGTCCTGCTGGGCTGGGTTTTCTCCTTCTTCTCTCACCTCTTCGGCGACCTCGTCGGGCCTCCTCGTTCGTGGCGGCGTCCGCCCAGCCCCCGCTGCCGGGCCAATGCCCCCCGCCGTGCGAGTGCTCGGAAGCGGCGCGCACCGTCAAGTGTGTTAACCGCAACCTGACGGAGGTGCCTGCGGACCTGCCCCCTTACGTGCGCAACCTCTTCCTCACCGGCAACCAGCTGGCCGTGCTCCCCGCCGGCGCGTTCTCCCGCCTCCCGCCGCTGGCCGAGCTGGCCGCGCTCAACCTCAGCGGCAGCCGCCTGGAGGAGGTGCGCGCCGGCGCCTTCGAGCATCTGCCCAGCCTGCGCCAGCTCGACCTCAGCCACAACCCGCTGGCCTCTCTCAGCCCCTTCGCCTTCTCGGGCAGCAACGCCAGCGTCTCGCCCCCCAGCCCCCTGGTGGAACTGATCCTGAACCACATCCTGCCCCCTGATGACGACGAGCGGCACAACCGGAGCTTCGAGGGGATGGTGGCGGCCGCCCTGCGAGCTGGCCAGGCGCTGCGCGGGCTCCGCCGCCTGGAGCTGACCAGCAACTGCTTTGCCTACCTGCCCCACGATGTGCTGGCCCAGCTGCCGAGCCTCAGGCACCTGGACCTGCGCAACAACTCGCTGGTGAGCCTGACTTATGTGTCCTTCCGCAACCTGACACACCTAGAAAGCCTCCACCTGGAAGACAACGCCCTCAAGGCCCTTCACAACGGCACCCTGGCGGAGTTGCAAGGCCTACCCCAAGTCAGGGTCTTCCTGGACAACAATCCCTGGGTCTGCGACTGCCACATGGTGGACATGGTGACCTGGCTCAAGGAGACAGAGATAGTGCAGGGAAAAGCCGGGCTCACCTGTGCGTTCCCGGAAAAAATGAGGAATCGGGTCCTCCTGGAACTCAACAGCTCCGACCTGGACTGTGATCCTATCCTCCCTCCATCCCTGCAGACTTCTTATGTCTTCCTAGGTATTGTTTTAGCCCTGATAGGTGCCATTTTCCTACTGGTTTTGTATTTGAACCGTAAGGGGATAAAAAAGTGGATGCATAACATCAGAGATGCCTGCAGGGATCACATGGAAGGTTATCATTACAGATATGAAATCAATGCGGACCCCAGGTTAACAAACCTCAGTTCTAATTCGGATGTCTGAGAAACATTCGAGGCCAGAACAAGGACAAACTATGCATGAGATGTAGACTTAATTAAGCTTTATCCTGTCCTAGGCTTGCTCCACCTCCACCCTCCACTGTAGATACCACTGGCCTTGACTGAAAGCAGTGAAGGGGATTTGCTCCTTTGTCATGTAAGGTGTCTAGGTGTGGTCCATTAATGTAAGATGATGATGAACAATTTCATAGTCTTTAACCCTCTTCCCTTTCTTGGAACTCAACATGTATGGAGGGACTTCTCAAGTTTCAGCATGAACATGGACTCCTGGCTGTCTGTTTCTTTTAGTACAATGTGTAACAAGTGTACCAATACAGATAGCATTCAACAAAAGCTGCCTCAACTTTTTCAGAAAAATATTCTATTCATAAGTATCAGTTTTATTCTCATGTACCTAAATTGTGAAGAAAATGATTGCATTCCATAAACTGCCTGCAGACCTTAGCAAGCTCTTCAAAGTAACTCCATAGTACACAGGAGCACCTGCATCCGAGAGCATGCTTATATTTTACTGTTCTGCATATTCCAAAAAATAACTTGCAACTTCAGATAACTTCTTTGAGAAAGTAAATTACTTTTTTGATTGCAGTTTATATGAAACTATATGCAAGTTGTTTTACAAACTGCATCGAGATCCAACAGGCTAAATTGTTAAAAAAAAATTCAATAAAGATTCTTAAAAGAATGACAGTTGTGTTCAAGTTTGCTATTTGAAATAAAGGGTTAGGGACAGTGTGACTGAGTGGTCTTGGTTCCAGTGATAATTAAGGTATTATAGTTGAGAATGAAACTGGAGCAATATCTTACATAAGTAGACTTTTGGAGATCATTTTGAGATGGTGGATCCTTTCTGGATTTAAATAGAGAATTTGAATATTCATGTGAAAAGACTTATGGTCCCCAAATTAATGCTATTTCAGAAACAATTGTGTGAGAGCATTATAAAGTTGGTGAGAAGGAACAGTTCTGTATAATAAACAGTTCACAGTTT
This sequence comes from Myotis lucifugus, assembly GCF_000147115.1. Taxonomy (NCBI): domain Eukaryota; kingdom Metazoa; phylum Chordata; class Mammalia; order Chiroptera; family Vespertilionidae; genus Myotis; species Myotis lucifugus. The sequence goes on along the minus strand of NW_005871119.1, from coordinate 1,087,764 downwards.
GGGACTTTTTCTAGATTAAGTTTTTAGGGTAGAACAAAATTACTTGATAAACCTCTCCGTATGAAATTTGGGTGTTTAGAGTATAAAACAAATACAATGAAAATAAATGTATGAAAATTAAATGTCTTAAAGATAGAATATTCTAAAATCAAAGACTTTAAATTGTAAAAATTTTTCTAAGATCATAATGTAAATTATAATTTAGATTTTTCTGAGAATATTTAAAAAATATATTTGGATAATTGTTCTGTATTTTTTAAAATATATTTTTATTGATTTCAGAGAGGAAGGGAGAGGGAAAGAGAAATAGAAACATTAATGATGAGAGAGAATCATTGACTGGCTGCCTCCACACTGGGGATCAAGCCTACAACCCGGACATATACCCTGACCAAGAGTCAAACTGTGACCGGCTGGGCTGGATAATTTTATCAGAGATCCTGCTAAATATGTTTTAAACATTGTTATGATAGGATATGCATTTGAGGAAAAAACGTGAGATAAATGTCTAAATGCACAAACAAGTGTCTCAACTAATAGTCACAGGTTCTTATGTTCAATTCAGTTTTTAAGAATTTGGGGATATTTTGATTTTAGCTAAGCTCTATGTTAGTATATACATCTTTGCGAAGAATAAAACACATTTAGGTATAAATAAAGCAATCAGTGAATCAATTGATATTCTCAATAATAGACAAGTTTTTTTCACAGTTATTTTCCAATTAAGCTTAAAAATAAATTCCGTTCATCTCCAAGCTGTTCTATAAAGTGACTTTAATTTAGCCATTATTGTTTAACTTAAAGTGTAATGAACTTGCATCAGCATGTCTTAGGGTCTTCTTTTTTATGTTCTGCAGCGTTTTTATATTTGAAATATTATTTTCATTTCCATATTTTCAAGAGTGAAAAAGGATTAGATAGCACTTTGGGTTCTAGAAATCTTTGCCTACTCCTTTTTTGAGTTAAATTCAGAAGTTTTCAAAATAGGGCAAAAAACAGTAATTTGTTCCTTGTGTAGATTAGACTAAATAGTTAAAATATGATGTTTTAACTATATTAACTTTAATAAGGTTTATCTTATGAAATATTATAGAATTCATTATTTATGGTTATACTTGAAATCCTATAATTACCTGAGAAAAGTTTAAATATATGGTACTTAAAATTCCATTAAACATTTTAAGTTTTCATCAGGAATTCATAAACTGGCTGGCTGCCATTATTTCCAAAGAATGATGAAGATATTAGCCTGCTAAAAATAGTGAAAACATGTAATAAGAGCACACATCTAATAAGAGCACACATCTTAGGAATAAACTGCTGATGGACATTTATTGGTAAGTCTAATGATTTGTAGAAAACACCAAATTGTAGTATTTATAGAGTGTCTATTCAAAAGAATTATTTCTTCATCATGTGATAACCTAACAGTTAAAAGTGAGCCTTGCCTAGCCAGTCTGGCTCCGTGGTTGTCAATCCAGGAACTAAGAGATCAGGGTTCAATTCCCAGTTGGGGGGTGTGCAGGAGACAGCCGATCAATGATGTTCACCTCTCATTGATGTTTCTATCTCTCTATCCCTCTCCCTCCATTTCTAAAAAATCAGTAAAAACATATTTTAGAAAAAAAACAAGCTTTATCTTAAATCCAGGAAAGCAGTAGATTCATTAGTCTAGCTTTTCTCTCCATCAACTCACTGACGCAGAATCTGTGATAAAATAAAGCAGAGTTTTCACTTGTTAGGTGGATAACTTTTTTGAAGTTAGGATTACTTGCTTCTTTTTCATTGCCTTGTTTCTTCCTTTGTATGGACTTCCCCATTTGCCATGGCTCTCTTACCTATCATGTCACTCCTTTCCATTCCAATACATGGCAATAGGACATCCTTAAGGTAAGAAATATTATTGTTTGAAAACAATTGCTATTGTGCAGTCATAATGTTCTTAAGTCTATAATCTTATAAGGCACTCTGAGTTCTCTGGAAGATAGGTGCTATGTAAATCCAATAAATACAAGAGGTACAGAAAAATGAAAAGTATCACTTTAGCCCTGGCCAGTGTGGCTCAGTTGGCTGGGTGTCATCCCTGTGCACCAAAAGGCTGCCTGTTAGATTCCAGGTCAGAGCAAGAGGCAGCCAATCCATGTTTTGCTCTAATATCGATGTTTCTCTCTCCCTCTCCCTTACTCTCTTTCTAAAAATCAATAATGAAAAAAAGTAACAATAAAGTCATAAAGACTCGAGCTTTAACAAAAAAGAGAAAGTATCACTTAAGTATACTTGTTTTTTTTAAAAAAATGTTTTTATGGATTTTTAGAGAGAGAGGAAGGAGAAGGATAGAGAGCTAGAAGCATCATCGATTGTCTGCCTCCTGCAGGTCCCTACTGGGGATTGAGCCTGAACTCCAGGCATGTCCTCTTACCAGGAATCGAACCCTGACCTCTTGGTTCCTGGGTTGATGCTCAACCACTAAGCCACACCAGCCGGGCTAAGTATACTTGTTTTAAACACTGTTCCATTATGCATTATTTATCCTAGAAACCTACCAGTTACCTATCTTTTAAGATATGTTTTGGTTAGTAATACACTTTATTACTCAGCTTAACGAAGGTTTCAGAGAAAACACCCTTTACTTATTGTTTATATAAGCTTCATTTGAAGAAAGTTAGAAAAATACAGGTTTCCCCTGCTATCTGAAAGTAGAGTGTTCCTATGAAACTTTTCCTAGGCTGAAACGGTATAAAGGGAAGGAGCAATTACCATTAATCTAAAAGCCAAAGGTCCTTTTTGGGTTTCTTTTGGTTAGTGGGATTAGGTACTAACATAGTTCATTCCTAAAAGTGAAGTAGCCTAACTCAAACTTTTAAAGAGTGGGGGATACTTGTACTTAAAAATTTAAGCACTTGATAAATCCATCCATTTTAAAAACTGTAAAAAGTCCAATAAATCTCTACTTAAAGTGGCAAGATTTTAGGGTAATATAGCTATTTGATCCTGAACTGTAACTCTCCCTTTCAATATAACCCTTTGGTTTGCAGCATTTATACAGGGCTGGGCAAAAGTAGGTTTACAGTTGTTCATATGGGAAAAGACATGCAGGTTATGATTAGCACAATAGCTATATTAACCCAAAAGAATGTCATAATGCAACTGTAAACCTACTTTTGCCCACTGTGCATATGTACCATAAATTTTGCTGCCATGCGTGATTATGGTGACCTGTAAGGTACCTTGTAGCGGATAGACGTTTTTACAAAATAAGTAGACTTCGAAGCACATTCGATAAAATTTGGAGCTACATAGATTCATATTGTCGATAATAGACAAGATGCTTTTTTCAGAGGTGGAGAAAAGCTTCCTTGAAATAAGTGAGCAAATCACAAATGATAAATTATTTTAAAATATTTTGATTGGCAGCCTAGGTGGATTATGCTCACCTCAATATTTAATTAGAAATAACTTATACCTTTCTTTTCTGTTTTTTTTTTAAATTAAAGTGGATGTAAAAAAAAACAACAAGTGAACTGTGACTGTTTCCTTAGGGATTCTGTTTTACTCTGTCCCTTTCGGCCTAATGTTCCAACACGGGGCTTAACATTCTTGAGGACATTAGAGGCTTTGCAGCTCTAGTTTGGGAATCTTTCATACCATTTCTGCGTTCCATTTAAATCTTTCTCTAAAGTCTACACGAAAAGGACTTACACCATGAGGACTTACAAGGTTAAAAACAGTTTGGTAAGTGCTTTCTTCCTGCTGTAAAATCTGTTCAGTCCTCTAGCCTTCAGAGAGCAGCACCATGAAGTGAAGGTAGACATTTATTAGATGAGATTCTGGATTCACTTTTACACTTATGCAAGGATATTTTCACAGTAAAGGAGAGGGAAGGCAGGAAATTATATTTCTTGATAATCGGAAATAATCAGTTTGAGAAACTATATTCTGTATTGCTCAGGAGTTACTGTCTCCTAGATGGAGAAAAACAGCTCTTTAAAACTATTTCGTACAGTTATTATTTCTGTTCTTATTCTTAGAAATATTTGATTAAAAAACACAGGCTGGTTTTCTACTTTAGCAGCTCTATCTTTGTCATGGGTTAAAAATAACTAGATTAAAAAAGATATTTAATATATGATTTATATAATTTTTACAAGAATAAGAATTCTTAGTATTTCAAACTTGGAAAGACTCTTAGACGTGTCAAGCCCAGTTTCCCATTCTACAAATAAAGAAACTGGTAATTGTGACATATCATAATGTTATATAATGACAGCCAGGACTTGTTCTCAGGGTTCCAGACTCCCCTTCTAGTAATCTTTTTTTTTTAATGTTTTCATTGATTGTTTATAGAGAGAGGAAGGGAGAAGGATAGAGAGATGGAAACATCAATGAGAGAGAAACATCATCAAATTGGCTGCCTCCTGAACACTCCCTGGGGATAAAGTCTGAAACCCGGGCATCAAACCAGTGATCTCTTGGTTCCTGGGTTGATGCTCAACCACTGAGCCACACCGGCCGGGGCTAGTTCTCTTTTGGCCACATGATGGCATTACTAATTACCTACCTTTAGACCTTGGACATACCAGTAACTAATAAAAAATGGCAATTGCTGTGAATTTGTTTTTATTGTTTTTGCTTTGCACTCAAACATTCACTGTTTCAGTGTGCTCTAAATTTCACTTCTAGTGTGTAAAAATTACTGTTTCATAATCCTGATATGCTTAAATATGTTTGAAGTAATATTGTCTTAGCAACCTTATTATTATAAAGCTTCTCTGAGTCCATAATATGATAGGAAATACTTGGGGCATTTAATGGTGGTAATTCTTTTGAAAAGGAAAATAAAATTCTGTAAAGCTGTGCTGACTTGTGTAAGTCTATCTTAAAAGATGAGTTAGCTCAGCTGGTGAGAACACTAAACAAATGAGGCCAAGTTCATCTCTACAGAGTCAGTCATTCAGTCACCAGGTGAGACAGTCAGCTTTGCATGCTCTGGTCTGCTCTCCAGGCCCACACCCACTCCAGGTGCATGCTAGCCACCATCCTCTGAGGGCCAAACATGGAATCTAAATCAATGCAAATCCATTATCACCCTGGAAAATCAGTGGACAGACTGGCCAAACCTTGGCAACTCTGCTGGTGATATGCCAGTTTACTACCCACATATGCAGGACTGAGATGAGAGCCCCTATGCCAGTGATGGCGAAACTTTGGAGCTCGGCGTGTCAGCATTTTGAAAAACCCTAACTTAACTCTGGTGCCGTGTCACATATAGAAATTTTTTGATATTTGCAACCATAGTAAAACAAAGACTTATATTTTTGATATTTATGTTATATATTTAAATGCCATTTAACAAAGAAAAATCAACCAAAAAAATGAGTTCACGTGTTTGCCATCACTGCCCTATGCCCTCACAGTGTAGTACGCATGCCACAGATCACAAAAGGTTTTTCGTGAATGTGAATTTTGGAAAAAAAAATGGGTGCCTTTTAATGGATCACATGGGAAATTAATTAGGTTTGCTTTACTACTTGAAAATGAGGTTTAAGATTCAGGTCATGATGACGATATCACAAACTTGTATGTGAATGTTTATAAAAATAGAGATGCAGTTTATGTTTAGCTGACATTTTATGATAATAGAAGTTGTTTGTGGTTCACAGTTTAACTTGGTTAATGTAAGGATACAATTGTTTTCAAGGAAGCAAACACTGAGGACCAACTCTAATACATTTTGTGAAAAGTAAATATTTAATAACATGTTTTAAAGAACCCGAGGATGCTATCAAGATAGGCTTATTTTAAAATAGAAGTTTATAGACTTCCCTACTCCCCTTTCCCTCCACAGTCCTATCTCTACTACTTTTTGTTTTCTTCCCCCAAAGGGAACTGTGATACATACCATTTCAAGGTGACTACTAGCACATAGGGGTATCAGACTGAAATATTCGGTGGGTGACAGTACAAGTATGCACTGCTTTGTACAAAGCAGTTTCTCTCACTTTTACAATACAGTTAGTAACTTGTTTTCAAAGAAGACTTTATCTTTCAATTAGACACATTTTGTGGTTATTATAGATCAGAGCAAACATGGCTATAAAAACTTAAGACACACTATTAAATTAACTCATATTTCTTGTAGATTATTTAAAAACACCATGAATAATATTATCCCTACGGAAAAAGTGCCTTAAAATTGAGATAAACGGCCTTCTGGTTATATCACATTGTATCTTGTCTTTTCACTTATAGCATGGTGAATTCCCCACTATCATTAAAAACTATTCTATTATCTGGTCTTACAGTACTGCAGACAATCACATATTTTACACAAGAGGAGGTTTCTTACAATTTTAACTTAACATCCTAATGAGCACTGTTGTACCACGTATCTGTGTTTCTCCAGCTCCCATTTCCCCCTTAAAGTAGGTCCTTGAAAGAGAATTACTGCATCCGAGAGCATGATCTCTTTTTTGTCACTGCTAAAAATATTTTTGATATCTATTAAAAATAGGAATATTAAATGTAGATCCGCATAGTTCCCTATATAGTTTAGGAGTCTCACATTAAACTTTTACAGAGTACTGAGTGGTCTGTGGAAAGGATTTTAAACAGAAAGAAACGTTAAGTTGCTAATTAACTTGCCACTGTTTTTAATTCACAAGTGTCTACTTTTGTTAAAATAACAAAATTAGATGATAGCTAAGCTCATATGCTGGTTGGGGGTTGGGGGTGGGGTGGATATTAACCTAGCTAGTTATATGTTAGCAAACAGTTTTTATGGCACAACTATGTCTTTGCCTGAATTCTACTCTTTTTAGATGATTTGTCTGTGTGTATTTAGAATTAATTTAGATTCCATGCGTGTGATTTAATTTTGCTAATCTTACTGTTAATTTGTTTTAAAATTTCAGTGAAGTCCTATAAAGCATTTATTTGGTTCATTAAATATATATTTATTAAATGCTTTCTATACATATGACACTTTTTGCATTGGATTAAAAAATGAGTTTCTAAACTCATAGATACAGAGAACATTTTGATGGTTGTGCAGATGGGAAGGGGGTTGGGAGGATAGGTGGAAAAAAAAGAGTTTCTGACATAAAATTGATCCTGATCCAATAGAGAGAATAAGTGATGGTAATAGCTAACATTTTATTGCATGTTTAGTATAAATCAAGCACTAGGCAAATTCCTTCACATGTGAGGTCTTATTTCCTCTCATTTGAAGAGAAAATTGAAACTTAGAGAGGACAGGTGTTCTGCCCAAGGACAACTAGGTAGCAAGAATCCAAAATGGAATTTTTTTTTGTCTGTTTTCAGGATCCATGCTCAACCTCTGAGCTTTAAGAGCAATAAGATGTTAATGACTTCGTTATACAGTAGAACATGATAAAACACTGCCAGGGATTCAAATAGTATGATCTGGGATTCAAAGCAAGGAGAGAGCTTGTTTGGTTGAGAGATTCAGAAAAGGAGTTCATGGAGGAGTTAGCTTTTGAGATGATCTTGAAGAAGAGGCAAATAGAGATGGTGGGTGGAAGAGAAAACTCAGAACAGAGGGAACTGCGTAAGCAAAGATAATGGAGGCAATTAAAGACCCAAGTGTGTTCTGGGAACAGTAACATTTGAAGCATGTTTATAAAGGAGAATAGTAGAGAGTGGACTAGAAAAATAAATCTTCAGCTATGGTAAATAGTTTCTGCTTAATTCAGTGGACAGTGGGGAGCTATTGGAGGGAAGTGATATGCATAGAAACGGCTGCCCCCTGAAGGTTCCCTAGACCCATGATACCACACAGGCATCAAGAGAGTATGAAAAGGTTTATTACTCCCACAGTGGGATTTTCTGGGAGAGTAGGGCTTGGTTTTGTTTTTCATTGTGATTAGGGGATGGGACCAGAATGAGGGTTTGGGTTTTTGTGGTTTTAACTACCCAACAGGTGCCAAGGTATGAAGCTCATGGGCATTTTTATGGGCTTGCCCAGATATGGGACAAAAAGTGGGAGGTGGGGGATTGGGGCTTGCAAGCTGTCAGTGCTCAGACATCACAAATGGAGTCAGACTCTATAATTCACCACTGATGTTTGGTGACTGAAATATGCTATGTCTCATTAAATTGATTTTGAACTTAAGTCAGCTCTCCATGAGTCTTACAGAATGGGACCATAAAGTGAGGTGAAAGTTCCATTGGATGCCTTGTTCAGGAGTCTGTGGCGTGTATTTTAAGAAGTGAAATGCATGCCTTGGTTTCAATAATGTCTGGAACTCCAAAGGGGACAAGAAGTGTCTTGATGAGGCCGTGTGTGTGTGTGTGTGTGTGTGTGTGTGTGCATATATATAGTTTCAGAGAGGAAGGGAGAATGAAAGAGAGATAGAAACATCAATGATGAGAGAGAATCATTGATCGGCTGCCTCCTGCACGCCCCCTAGTGGGAGTCAAGCCTGCAACCCAGGCATGTGCCCTTGATTGGAATTGAACCTGGGACCCTTCAGTCCGCAGGCCAACACTCTATCCACTGAGCCAAATCCACTAGGGTTGGATGAGGCTTTTTATTTTTGCATTAGTATGGGCAGACATGTGTATGACCTTGATTTATATTTTAGTTATCTGTCAGGCAAGAAATTCCCATCGTTTTTTAGCCCAAAGAAAGTGACCTTGGAAGGCTAATCTGGCAGTGATGAAGGGTGAGACAGGAGACAAGTGACTGTTCAAGTAGTTAAGGTAAGGTGGTCCTTTATAGTAATTTTTAACTCAAATATTAAAAAAAATATATTTTCCTGGTCAAGTTTAAAGATGCTTCCACTATTTAGCAAGCCAGAGCAGTCCCTATTCTGTCTCTTCTTTTTCTCTTTCATCCTTTGATAGATGTTCTAATGAGAAATGAATTTACCAAAGAAAATGCTTGAACAAATCTGCAATCTTACTAATTTAGTACTGGCTAATGAAGTTAAATGTTGGGTGGTATTATGTTCTAATAGTCCTTACAGTAAGTTGATCCCATATAGATAGGGTAGTTTTTAATGAGGTTTATATTACATACTTCAGAGACATTTCACATTACTTACAGAAGTGCTTTTTATTTAATAAGTGACGTATTTCATAATTCCTTATGTCATATTCATATGCTCCAGGTACCATTCTAAGTGCTTTATTAATATTAAATAGTTTTTTTATTCTTAATGGGATGATGTGGTAGGGACCATTTCATAGATGAGGAAACTGAAGCACTTTGGAGGTTAATCTGCCCAAGTTGACAGAACTAGTAAGTAGTAGAGCTAGGGTTTAAACTCAGGATCTTAGAACTTGAATCTGGCTCCAGAATTCACATATTAACCACTGTGCTATATTACCTCTCACATGTTTCATGATAACCACAATGGTATATATTCTTAGAGCAGTTAAGAATATGTGTAACAGGTTTCTCGTTAGCAAGTATGATTTAAGGGATTATGGGATAAGTGATCCAAATAATTTAATTGCATTTTCAAAGTCTTTAGTTTTTTATTACTTGACTAGAGGCCTGGTGTATGAAATTTGTGCATGGTAGGGTCTCTAGGCCTGGCTGGCAATCAGGGCTGATCTGTGGGGTGACCGGCAGGGTGATCGGGGGGGCCCCACTGGCACCTGCCTTGGCCAGCCTGGCACTACCTGCTCGCCAGCACTGCCTCACCCCCTGCCACTGCCCGCTCGCCAGCTGGCCCCGCCTGCCACTTCCTGGTCAGCTGCCTGTATGGGGAAACCGGCTGGGTGACTGGGGGGTCCCCGCTGGCACCCGCCTTGGCTGGCCTGGGGCCTGTGGGCTGGGGGCAGCTCCTGTGTTGAGTGTCTGCCCTCTGGTGGTCAGTGCATGTCATAGCGACTGGGCATTCCAACAGTCATTCTGCCATTCGGTCAATTTTGCATATTAGGCTTTTATGATATAGGATGTTAAACTATAAGCACAAAATCATTACATTTCAGTGGTATTTAATGTATGTGAAGAAATTGTGATAAAATAATATAAAGGCCTGAAAAAGACATTGTGTGTGGAAAAGAGCCATGAGAATTCAAATTCCAAATCTAAAATGAAAAAAATCACAATAGCTTAACAAGGAAGCACTTTCTTTTAAAATATAGTAACACTATTTTACTTTCAATATCTAGGTGGGTTCATAGATTTCTTTTGTGACTTTAAATGATCAGTTTTATGCTGTTGGCTACATCCATTTTTTGGGGAAAATGCTTTCCACAAAGTGAATCTTAGTTTTGAGACTAATGTAGATAAATCAGACATTTCAAGCCTTGAATGTTTTGAACTGAATTATGTGGTCTGAGGTCTACATTTATCATATGAATCAGATGGTTGTGACATTCTTCCTGTTAGCGTTTAGATTAGTCTGTCTTGTCTTTTCAGCTAAATGTTGGCTGGACAATTGCCCTCTGAGTGGAGGAGCCTCCTGTCTTTCTTGTATGGCTGCCAGCGTGTTAATCCCAGTGCCCTTACCAAGGCCCAGCTTTAGGGATTCCTCTGCCATTTATGTAAACATGTACTGCAATAAGAATACTTTTCAAAGAATCTGCATCTTTATGTACAAATTGGCTTCTTATCATTTTAACTTGACTTTATTGGCCATACCACAAAATCTCTTCTCAGTCCCAAGAAACATTTTTTTACAATTAATTTAACATTGATTAAAACACAAAATACATTTTTAGATTGATTTGACTTTTCTTCCCCTACACTTGACTGTTTTGCTTGTATAGATTGCCATAGTGTCAGTCTGAGGATCTTTGGTAAAAGATGTAGTAATATAAATAAAAAGCAAAGGACTATTAAGTCAGAGTTTTCTATCTCATCTACCCCTTGAATGGAGATAAATTACTTTGGCATTGGGAAGACCTGACTCAATCCTGTCAAGTCTGAGGTAGAAAAATGGCATTTAACTAAACACAATCAGCAATGTTGATGTTTAGAATATTTGACAATTTCTTACTGACCTTTGTTTTACTTGAGAAACTCAATATGCAGCCAGCATTTTGCCAACAGAACTGAGTGCAGGGAGTCAATGTTACTTGTCTAGATGAAACTAGTTTTGGCCAATCTTCAAGTTAGTTGGGTTCCAAGCTGGATTGAGGCTTAATTCAAGAGGACGTTCCTACTGGCAATGGCTTCTGAACTCCCTCACCAGCTCCAAAGACTTTGGAATACTATCATCTCCAGGGAAGACCAAGCGCATTAATTAGGATTAGGTTCAGCTGTGAGTGGCAGAAAACTCAGCAGGGGTAAATTTATCTCTCTCTTAAAGGTCTGCAGATTTAAAGTCCAGAAGTGGTATGCTTGCCTTACTCTACGCAATCCTCAGCAACTCAGGATGCTTCCAACTCATTGTTTCTCCATCCCTAGTAGGTAGCCCTAATGTTTTTGGTGTAAGTTGGCTTGGGTCTGTGATCCCTTTAGGGCAGTGGTTCTCAACCTTCCTAATGCCGCGACCCTTCAATACAGTTCCTCATGTTGTGGTGACCCCCAATTTCATTGTTACAAGTTGAATATAATTAAAGCACAGTGATTAATCACAAAAACGATATGTAATTACATATGTGTTTTCCGAAGGTCTTAGGCGACCCCTGTGAAAGGGTCGTTCGACCCCCAAAGGGGTTGCAACCCACAGGTTGAGAACCGCTGCTTTTGGGAGACTTACTTTCCAGTAGCTAGTTAAACTTTACATCAGTGCTTAATGATTTTAAGTATATAAGGTAGTTTCCCTCTGATTAACTGACTCATTTAAGTATCTCTAGAATTAAAATATTTGATATCACGGACAGTTAGCTGATGAGCGGAACCCTTCTTAGAGATGCTCATTTTATTTTAATACATAATTATTTTGTATTTTTACCATGAGTTGAAGCAAATTTTTGTTCTTTTTAAAATAAAAGTTTTTCATTAAAAGTTTCATTGTTACACATTTGGGAAATTCAAAAATTTGGCAACAAGAAATAAATCAACATTGTTCCTTTATCCTCAGAACACAATTGTCTTTTAAATTTTTTCCTCCAATACTAACTTATTTTTAAAAACTTAGAGATGATGCATTAAAATATTTAAATTTAAGTTGAAATATGTAATTGGTACATGTCAGTGAGCCAAATAAATCTGATTTTATGATTTGACAGTAAAATGTGCTATCCTAGCTCTGAATTATCATTTAGTCATGTGTTCTTCAGGATAGAAGCATACTATTCATTAGGAGTTCTCGTTTATTTCAGAAGGTGGAGGCAGGTTAGGTTAGCACACACAGGGCAGTTTCTCTTCCTCTGTAAAAACGGAGCAAACCCTCGGTTTTGTTTTGGACTTCCTGAAGGACAGTCTCAATCCAGCAGAGGTTACTCTTGTTCTGAATAAAGCTCTTTACAATTTTGCTGGAGGATTTACAGCATAATTCTGTTATCATCAATTCTGAAAGTACTGTATACAAGGCACAAAGTATTTGACAAATGAGGGCAAAATAAACTCCGTCCATTAAAAAGAATATCAGGCAAAACTAGCTATTTCTGTTATAATTGGCATCAAGAGATATCCTTTGATTCTGTAACTTGTGATTTGCTTACTACACATTGTTTGGGACATTTATAATGAACCTCCAAATGTATGGAGGGGATTTCTAGAAAAAAAATTAGCATCACACTAAAAACCTGTTATTATATTGGATTGATTTAAGTATTAAAAGTTTAAAATTTAGAATTAAAAAAAACACACAGTTGGGCTTCACATTAATAATTAATTCTGAAAATGTGAAAACCCATTAGTCCTTTATAAGAAATATGCATAGCTGTGTTTTAGATCAGTCTTTCTCACACTGCAGTGTGCACATAAATCATCCATGGCTCTTGTTAAAATGCAGCTTATGATTCAGAACCTCTGGGGTGGAGCCTGAGATGCTGCATTTCTAACAATCTCAATGCCAGTGCTGCTGGTTCACTGGCTCCTTGGAATATCAAGGTTTTAGAGGAACAGAAAAAAGAACTGTTCCTGTTACCAAACCAGAAAATGTATTCTGAAAACTGTCTGATCAATCAATTTAATCACATGCAAATTGGTTGTGAAATGCTGTGATCAGGATAGGCCATCATTCAATATCAAACTATTCAAACTGAAAAAAAATGTATGAGATTTTAACCCAGTTACAGTTTCAAAAATAGTTTCCTTTTGTGCACGTAATAACTCCATAGCCCTATCGTTCTTACACAAGTTTAGACTAGAGTCTAGGCTGCAGACATCCATCATCAAATACAACTTCATATTTTGGATTTGTGTCTGTAAGGAAACTTGGAATGAGTCTCTTCCAAGTCTTTGAACATATTTAAATGCAGTGATTTTCATTAATTACTCTTAACAAGTTATTAATTCTCTGTTTGGAGTTTCATAACCAGCTCATGTCTCTCACATGCTGGATTTGTGTTTGATACCATTTTGCAGACATTCAGGCGAGTGACTGGCCTTTTCATAAACACTCCTGAAGCGGGAAAATAAGTTTAAGCAGAACTAATCCTATAATTAATAAAAGATGAGATGTTCATTACATAGAGATTGTGGTTTTGTTTTACTTTTTAATGCTGAACTCTGGGCATTCAACAGAAAATTTCTTTTTCTGCAAAGCACATTTTTTTCCACTCCTAGAGTAAAATCATCTCACACAAATAAAGGTTAAAGGAAGTAAATATTTATCTCACTGGTTACAAACAGAGCATTTTAATGACATAAGAGCAGACTCCTCTGTCCATTGTGTTGGCTCCAGATAGATGACCCAGGGTCCCAGGCCTGGGTGCAGGACTCCCTCCCTTACAGAGAACCACCCTCCAGGCAGCTCCTGAGGGCAAGAGCCAGATGCAAATTTACTTTCTTTCTTTCTTTCTTTTTTTTTTAGAACTGGCAATTTTCTCTGCCTTACCTGTGGGTGACAGGAAACTAGTCATTAAATATATTTCTGTCCAAGTTCATTTGTCATATTTGATGTTCTTTAAAGATCAAGTCTGAGGTCAGAGATGAGTACCACAAATCTTAACTGGAATTTATACTTTTATTCTAAGCCACACGAATGCCAGACTCTGAGAAGTCAGGAACTAGCCTAAAGAGATTTTCATGCCACTTGAAATTCTCAAATTTTCATTGTTGCCTCATTAACATGTGGATCCCAGTTTCTATGGCAGGAAAAATCCCCTAATTACAAAATATATGTAATTAGAAATGAATTTGCAAGAAAGAAAGATCAGAAATGCAGTTAGGCTGTACAACCTAGAGATATGATCTCTGATATACGGTATCAGATACACAATTGACTGTTCATTAAATAACAGAGCATTTAATAAAACTTCAGTACATGGCATTTTAAGCCCCAGCTCTCTATCTCCTTTCCTCCTTTCCTTCTCCCCATATCAAGCTGATTTAACCTAAGTTGAACATTTAATATCCACTCTGTGCCAGGCTTTATTCAAGAAGCACCTCATTGAACCTAACTTCCATTCTGGCCTCTGCTCTAGAACAGAGCCCTCCTCTCACCCCGCTCCCCTTTATTATTCTATCGCTTTCTATAATGGGAAGTCCTCAGCAAGCTTTTGGTGACCAGTGCCAAATAGACATGAAGGGGATGGTCTCAGCCAGAAAATTTCATCACCTACATCCATTAAGATGTTAATCTTGCCCAGCTGGTGTAGCTCAGTGGTTGAGGGTCAACCCGTGAACCAAGAGGTCACAGATTCAATTCCTGGTCAGGGCACATGCCTGGGTTGCAGGCTCAATCCCCAGTAGGGGGCGTATAGGAGGCAGCTGATTGATGTTTCATCTCATTGTTTCTATCTCTTTATCAATCTCCCTACCTCTCTCTAAAATCAATAAAACATAAAAATTGTTTTTAAAAAAGATGTTAGTCTTGACTACACTTCATAACACGCATTCCCAGCATGCCACAGAGTGAATGGAACCGCGCCAAATGCTTGATTACACCTGTGCAGCTGGCTAAGCTGAAGAACTGCTGGGGTAACATTTTTTACTTGTTAAAAATAGTTTCCTTTATAAAATTGCCTCAGGATAAAAGTACAAAACTTAAACATTACAAACTGCATAAAAGAGCAGTGATAATTAAGATAGCATCAAACCTCTTAGAGCAGCGGTTCTCAACCTGTGGGTCATGACCCCTTTGGGGGTCGAATGACCCTTTCACAGGGGTTGCCCTTAAGACCATTGGAAAACACATATATAATTACATATTGTTTTTGTGATTAATTACTATGCTTTAATTATGTTCAATTTGTAGCAATGAAATTGGGGTCACCACAACATGAGACACTGTATTAATGGGTCGCAGCATTAGGAAGGTTGAGAACCACTGTCTTAGAGTGAGCCAGAATAAAAGAAGAACAATTAGGGATATTGAGCATGTTTTGTCACAAGTTTTCACTTTTTTTTTATTAAGAAGATATGGGTTTTAATTTAATATCAATATATCTTTCAATCTTACCTAATAATAGGCAAACATGCAAATTGATACATAGCAAACCTTCGCTACACCCACCAGCCAATCGGGTGAGTATGCAAATTAACCAAACAAAGATGGCGGTTAATTTGCATATGTAGGCACCCAGCGGAGATCGGAGCCTGCAATCAGAGCTGAGAGGTCCCCTGCCCAGGCCTAATGCCTTGAGGAGTTAGGCCTGGGCAGAGGCAGAGCCGGCGGGGAGCAGGGGCAGATTCAGCGATGGTGGGGAGCAGGGAGGGAGCCGGAAATTGCAGGAGCTAGGGGTCCCCTGCCCAGGTCTAAGGTCTCAGCCACAGGCGTTAGGCCTGGGCAGGGGCGGAGCCAGCGATCACAGCGAGCAGGGGCAGAGCTGGAGATGGTGAAGACCAGGGGCAGAGCCAGCGATGGCGGGGAGCTGTGGGGACCCCTACCCAGGCCTAACGCCTCAGTCAGAGACATTAGGCCTGGGCAGGGGTGGATCCGGGGATGGCGGGGAACAGGGAGGGAGCCGGTGATGGTGGGGAGCTGGAGGTCCCCTGCCCAGGCCTAACAACTCGGCCACAGGCGTTAGGCCTGGGCAGGGGCGGAGCTGGCAATCGCGGTGAGCTGGGGGTCCCCGGCCCAGGCCTAACACCTCGGTCAGAGGCATTTGGCCTGGGCAGTGGCGGAGCTGGAGATGGTGCTGAGTGGGGAGGGAGCCGGCGATGGCGGGGAGCAGGGAGGGAGCCGGTCATGGCGGGGAGCAGGGAGGGAGCCAGTGATGGCGGGGAGCAGGGGTGGAGCTGGAGATTGCAGGAGCTGGGGATCCCCTGCCCAGGCCTAACGCCTCCGCCACAGGGATTAGGACTGGACAGGGGCAGAACCCGTGATCATGGGGAGCAGGGGCAGAGCCAGTGATGGTGGGGAGCTGGGGGTCCCCTGCCCAGTTCTAATGCCTCGGCCAGAGGTGTTAGGCCTGGGCAGGCGTGGAGCAGGCAATGGCGGGAGCAGGGAGGGAGCCAGCAATGGTGGGGAGCAGGAGCAGAGCCAGCAATCACAGGGAGCAGGGGCGGAGCCAGCGATGATGGGGAGCTGGAGGTCCCCTGCCCAGGCCTAACAACTCGGCCACAGGCGTTAGGCCTGGGCAGGGGCAGAGTAGGAGATTGTGGAGAGCTGGGGGTCCCCTGCCCAGGCCTAATGCTTTGGTCAGAGGCATTAGGCCAGGGCAGGGAAGGAGCCGGCAATCACGGGGAGCAGAGGCGGAGCCAGCAATCACGGGGAGCAGGGGTGGAGCCAACGATTGCAGGAGCTGGGGGTCCCCTGCCTAGGCCTAATGATTTGGCCAGAAGCATTAGGCCTCGGCAGGGGCCGAGAAGGCAATTGGTGTGAACTACAGAGGAAACACCTTTTCTGACTGCTCATTGGCTAAGCTCCCTGTATGCCACTGGTAATATTCTTAGTAACTTGGGTAATAAGAATCCAATAAGGTGATCTAGGGTTTTTCACCACACTCCTGGAGAAAAAAAGGAAGGTCCGCTGCTGGAGGGCTAAGAAATGTCATATCCTGCTCTAGCCGGTTTTGCTCAGTGGATAGAGCCTCAGTCTGCCCACCGCAGGGTCTGGGTTCAATTCTGACTAAGGGCATGTACCTAGGTTGCTGGCTCTTCCCTGGCATGGGCCCAGGTTAGGGCTCATGCAGGAGGCAACCAATTGAAATGTTCCTCTCACTTTGATGTTTCTCTCTGTCTTTCCCTTTCTCTTCCACATTCTCTAAAAATCAATGGAAACATATCCTCAGGTGAGGAGAGAAAGAAAGAAAGAAAAGAAAGAAAGAAAGGGAAGGGAAGGGAAGGGAAGGGAAGGGAAGGGAAGGGAAGGGAAGAAGGAAGGAAGGAAGAAAGAAAGAAAGAAAGGTTATATTCCATGAAAGACACATCTTGAAAATGCCTAAAGAAAATTGTCATTTTTTCATGGTGAAGGGACTGGAGTCCATGTTGATGAAAACACCTTGGTGGCTGTGGTGACTGGCAGTGGCTGCAACAGCGGGGTGATGGGGCTGGTGCCTTCCCCTGATCAGCCCGGTCGCCTCCCTCAAAGGGAGGCCAGACTGTGGCTTAAGCCCGCTCCCCAAGGGGAGTAGGACATCCCCTGAGGGCCCAGAGTATGTGATAGGGGGCAGGCTGGGCTGAGGGACCCCCCCTCCAGTGCACAAATTTTTGTGCACCAGGCCTCTAGTATGTATATACTGTTGATCAAGAGATCAAGATTGCATTGAGCCCAAGCTGGTTTGGCTCAGTGGATAGAGCATCAGCCTGAGGACTAAAGGGTCCCAGGTTCGATTCAGGTCAAGGACACATGCCAGGGATGTGGGCTTGATCCCCAGTAGGGGGCATGCAGGAGGCAACTGATCAATGATTCTCATCATTGATGTTTCCATCTCTCTCTCCCTTTCCCCTCCTCTCTGAAATAAAAACATATTTTTTTAAAATGTAAGCATTAAGATACTCACTGACCTGTGCTCTGTCCACTGATTTTCTAAGCTTTTAATGCCACTAATAATAGCCCATATTACTGCATCCTGCCCAAGCAACTCTAAAGCACTGAGTTGCAATACAATGGGTAATGTGTAAAACCAAAGTGAAGGCTTGGGACTACGATTAGCCCATTTTGAGAAGGAGCAGGGGACATATGCTCTTGGCAGGAGTGGGTAAAGAACCTTTATTGATCTGATACCAGAACTGCAACAGACATCAGATACTGGACTTCCTTCAGGAAAGACATCAGCCTTTCCTTTTGCTTCTTTTCCAAACACATCTGATTTGGCCACATTTTGGTGTGGCATCGTATCTGCTAAAGAAATTACAAATAACATTAGAGGAATCTGCTTGATGGTGTACTCTGTGTATGTGTGTTTGTACACGTGTGCTTGTACGTGTGCACATGTATGTGTGTGCGTGTTTCTACCTCTAACTCTCCTGCCCTGAACCACCAAGCAGCACTGTGACGGCCAGATTTCCTGCCTGGATGGGTCCCCCTTGTGCTTCTGGACTCTCTCAGCCTTCTCTTTATCCTGGATAACTTTTCAGTAGTTACTAAAAAAGAACTGGAAAATTATAGGACTAATTTAACATTAACAAACTAATGTTAAGTGGTATTTTCTCATGAAAGCAAACAAGAGGGAATCTTTTTAATTTCTTTGTCAGTTACAGGTTGAGTTGGAATAGAGTAACAAATTAGCTTAATAGAAAAACAATGTCTGTATCTTTTAGAGCAGCTTTTCAGTTAGAATATGCTAAGTCCAAACTTTAATATATATTATATATATACATATAATTATATATATATATATTATATATAATTATATATAATTATATATATATATATATATATATATATATATATATATATATATATTGCAATGAATAAGATGCTTATAGACAAGGCAGCAGGAGACAATACATTTGTGAATTTCTCAATAGCCTTGATATATCACTACTGTTAACTTATAATAAAGGAGGAAAACATCTGACAGGCTGGAAAATAGTTCTTTGTGAAGTTTTACGTGGAGTGAAAGTTTGTATGGTGTACTTTTTTTTAAAAAATATATTTTATTGATTTTTTACAGAGAGGAAGGGAGAGGGATAGAGAGTTAGAAACATCGACGGGAGAGAAACATTGATCAGCTGCCTCCTGCACACCTCCCACTGGGGATGTGCCCGCAACCAAGGTACATGCCCTTGGCCGGAATCGAACCTGGGACCTTTCAGTCCGCAGGCTGACACTCTATCCGCTGAGCCAAACTGGTTAGGGCTATGGTATACTTTTTGTCTATGTTCCAGTGTCTTGGCAAAATAATAACAAAAATACAAATTGAATACATCAGTTTTTTCCCCTAAGAACAACTGTGCATTTTTGTGTTATGATTTAGCACTGGATAATTTGAACCTACTGGGATAAAGTGTTAATAACAATGGTGTCTACTTTTAGTAAAAGGAGTTCATTTACATTACACAGAAATCCTCATTTGGGTGAAGCTTTTACATAATATGGTAGTTGTTTCTGAATAATTGGGTTCCTTCCCTGGTGTTTAAGTAGCTCACCATTTTTGTTCTCTCTTAAGACTTTAAAAAGTGAGTTGAAATCACTCTGACACTTACTGTTTATTATATGTATCATTAAGAAAAAAGTATATATCTCAAAAAAACAAAACTGAGCTAGCCTGTTTTAAGAGGCTCATTTCGCCTGACCAGTGTGGCTCAGTGGTTGAGCATCAACCTATGAACCAGGAGGTCACGGTTCAGTTCCTGGTCAGGGCACATCCTTGGTTTGGAGGCTTGATCCCTATTAATAATTCTCTCTCATCATTGTTTCTATCTCTCTCTCCCTTTCTCTTCCTCTATGAAATATATATATATTTTAAAAAAGAGGCTCAAACATTTAAATATAATATATTTTGAAAAAAAATATTATTTTCCTAGCTGAAAGCTAAAGCAATTTATAGTACTTAAAAGTTTTAATAATTCTTTTTCTTATGTTTAATAAACACAAATATAAATTCTTCCTTAAGAAATCAATATTAAAAAATAACCACTATACTAGTATATGTCATTCTCCCCTATATTTAGAGTATATTTGTTTAACTTTTCCTAAAAATTAATCTTACATATTTCTTTTAAAAATAATTGTTATGGAAAATTGTCAAAATTAAAATATTTAGTTAGATAAAAAATGTGCTGAGTACCTGAGGTCAATGAATAGCTTATTTATTTTACTTATTCTGCACTGATTACTGATAATATTGCTGCATCTAACATGTCATTTTCCTGGAGCATTATAACATTTTCCTATGTGGAAGAGGTGAAAAATATCTATTATAACTCCAAAGATGAAACTTCCACATAATGCATGGTTACATATATTTCCTTGAGATGGTAAATGAGTATTTGCCTAAATGTTCTGTTTGAAGCTTTCATGGATTGCATGGAAACATTTGATCATCTCCAAAGAAAATGCATCTTCTTACCAAACCCCATACAATTAACAAAGCAGGAGACAATGTTTTCATCTCTTTCTCCTACTAGCTCATACAACCAGGTTCTCTTATGTTTATTTCCATTTGGTTGACAAAAGGCATACATTTCAGTGTGAAGTTTGGAATGAAATAAAATCTCAGAAATTGTGTGTTGACTTCAACTACTATAGCATTCCATTTATATTTTGAGATAGGACTTTATGGAGTATTGCAAAGTCTTGTTTTTTTTTAAATTTCTTTATGGATTAAGGTATTACATATGTGTCCCTATCCCCCCATTAAACCCCCACACCCCCCCACTCATGCCCCCACCCCCCTGGTGTCTGTGTCCATTGATTAGGCTTATATGCATGCATACAAGTCCTTTAGTTGATCTCTCCCCCTTCCCCCCACCCTCCCCTACCTTCCCTCTGAGGTTTGATGGTCTGATCAATGCTTCTCTATATTCTCTTTGTTACTTTCTCTGCAAGAGTGTCTATATGATACCCAGAGATTCAGTGAACACAAATGTCTCTTAAATTTCATATTAAAACCTCATATTGTATATTTCCATTTGTCTGTCTTATTGTATTCTATTCCCCAACCCCTCTTTCTCCCCTTCTTTCTCTTTCTCTTTCTCTCTCTCTCTCTCTCTCTCTCTCTCTCTCTCTCTCTCTCTCTCTCTCTCTCTCTCTCTCCCCCACCATAACCAGCTAAATAATGCACTATTATATTCAGTAATAGGTTTTAAGACTATCCAGGAATGTGGACCCAGCTGGGCACTCACACTGAAATCATAATTTCCTGCATTTTTTTATTACCATCATTTCCAAAGCCTCCACAGTTCACATGGTTGCATAAGTTGGAAATTTAGTCATCTTGACTCCTTCTTTTTCATCTCCTCAACATGTAATCATGAAGTAAAATCAAATGCTTATAGTACACTGCTGAAAATTTTATAAGAACAGGTTTCAGATTTTGTCCAGTGCCTTCTCCCTTGTAACAATATCCTTAACACGTAGTAGGTAATGAATAAATATTTAGTCGGTATAATAATCATTGAATTGCT
>NW_005871119.1:1002828-1065492 GCF_000147115.1 Myotis lucifugus | reverse complement strand
ACCATTTATTGAAGAGACTATCTTGACTCCATTGTATGTTCATGCCTCCTTTGTTGAATATTAATTGAGCATAGTAGTTTGGGTCAATCTCTGGGTTCTCTATTCTATTCCATTGATCTATATGTCTGTTCTTGTGCCAGTACCAGGCTGTTTTGAGAACAGTGGCTTTGTAATACAGCTTGATATCTGGTATTGAGATCCCACCTACTTTGTTCTTTCTCAGGATTGCTGCAGCTATTCGGGGTCAGTTTTTTGAAGAGAGAACCTGAATTTGGAGAGCAGTCACAGAGTAGTGCAATAAAGGATTTTGGGCTGTGGGATCAAACAGGACTAGGTTCAAATCTTGGTCTCTCTCACTTCCCAGTTGGATGAATTTAGGTAAGGTAAATGGCTTCCATGAGTCCCAATTTTCCCATTTATAATGTAGATTTTATAGTAATATTTATTACAAAGCATCCTGAGAATCAAATGAAATAGTGTATGTAAAGTACTAGGTACACAGGAATTAGTCAATAAAATATCTGCTGTATCAATTTTTTCCTCTGACAACCTGATATGCTCAGTGATGATTTAGATTATATACCTTTATTTCTTCTATTTGGAAAATTGTGCAGTTTTTTTTTCAATTGTAATAATTAAATTTTTAAAAGGGTATATATATAATATTTATTATAGCATATAAAAATAGTGAACTTGGGCTGGGTCGTCCCTCACTAACACCTCTACTGGCCTGGTCGCCCCACGCAGCCTGGTGTTCAGTCGTTTGGTCGTCCCTGCCTCGAGCATGTGCCCCAACCTGGGATAGAATACACAGCCTGGGTATGTGTCCTAACTAGGAATTGAACCTACCACCTTTTGGTGTACAGGATGATGCTCCAAACAACGGAGCCACACTGACCAGGGTTTAACTTTTTCTTATATAGTATGATAAGGTGGAATTATATCATAATTCTAATTTTTTAGTTAGTAAATCAAAGCAAGAAAAAGTGAATTGATCAGTTATAAAATCCATAGCATAACAGCAAGTTAAGTATTTATATTAAAATTCCAAAGATTTGGACTTTTATATGAACAGAAGAAAGCAAGTTTATATCATGAAGAAGTTATAGGTAATTGATTTTATAAAGAGGACATTTAATACATTGATTTGGAAAGCACAGAGCTTCCTTGAAGTTGATTTTTATGCTAATAATAGTAGAAAAGTATTTTATACCTTTAACTGCACTCAAATTTATTTCTAGAATACTGGCAGAAAAAAAAACATCTTTAAGTGATGGAAAGTCTTTCAAAGTATCATAGCAAAAGAAAGAATCTTTTTTCATGACACTTAATGCCAAGTTAATGCTTAGCTTAGCTTCTGATACACACTTGGAGTTTCTTGAGGGTTTTGACAATGCTGTCATCCTGCATTTTCTTATTATACTATACACACCCTTTATATTTCATATAAAATTATATTCTCTGGCCATATACACATTGCCATATTTCTATTCACAATTTTGTTACATATAATTTCTCACTTTTGATTTCACCAAGATACACATTTATTTGCCATTTCACTGAAATGTGCCCTGCAAGACAAAGCATTCTTGTTGTTAATAAATACCTGACGGATGAAAACAATCCGAATGGTGTCCTAATTCCCTAGTTCATTCACAGGATTAACCATCCTACATCTATTGACCTATGAAAAGAGTTTCTCTAGTTTTATTCCATCTTAATTTGAGATAGATGAATGTCTGCTGATCTTGTAAAAAGATCTTAAAAGTCATTTTTAAGAGTTTAGTGATTTTATGTGAAGAAGATAATTAATCAGCCAATATGATGTGCACTTTTTGTCATGGCTCTAGGTTTCCTCTATTCAGATATGCCATTTCAGACTATGAAGGCATAGAAAGCTCTCACAAAAGAAAAATTTTCACATTATTTAAACAATGTAGTATCCATAAAATAAACAACACACCAAGTAGGTTCACCAAGTAGGCATCTCTTTGCCCTCTTTGGGTCCCCAGTGAACTACAACTCATTAAACCTGAACACATTTGGACACCAGACGCCCTCGCTAACAAGGAAAGGGGTCGCCACAAGGCGAAACGTGGAACTGTCACTCAGAGTCACCTCCCACCAGAAACCGACTTTAATGAGTATGTTCTTGCTTCTCAGGGCAATCCTCAGTGCTCTCACTTCGCTCTCAGCAGGAACACCTGGGATTCTTCAGCCTTGCCATGCGTGGAGAACAGCTCAAAATAGGCCCGCTAAGACTTCCAAGATGGATTGCTAGACTCTGTGAGTCACCTCTGAAACCTAAAACTCTGTGCTTTGAGATTTTTGTTTGCATCATTAGGAATTTGAGCAAAGCTAACCACAATTACTTGTGGCTAATCTTAGCAGATATTAAAGCAAGCGGGTATTTTTTTTCTTTCAAACCCTACACACATACAAAGGACAAATAAAATATGGGGTTGAATAACCCTTTCACAACGTTCCTCCTCAACAAAATGCTCATCAACAATAACTTTTCAGTATAAATATGGTTTTTCACTAAAAAGGAGACATATATTTCCCAACTTGATGCAGTTTTGAACATTTCCCTTTGCATACAATGCTAGTAAAGAATAGTTATATCTGTGATAGTAAGCATATGGATTTCATACTGGTTTTTCATAACTGGGAGATAAGTCAGGCTCTGGAAGGACCCACAGGTAGACTGGCATTCTCATGAGACTAAAGCATGAACAGAACTGGGCTCTACAGAACAGTCATCATGCAAAGGCTATGCTTTACCAGAGTGAATTCCATACCCACACCCTGTGTCCTTTTCATATGTCTTTTTATTAAAGAGACATAAATATGTTTGGAGGGTTGTCTTTTGATATATGTACCTGTAGCAAAGTGGGAGGTAGAACCTGGAAATAACTCTGAAACAGAAAAAGGATGATATAATATAATGCCTGATAAATATAGATTCAATGATTAACAGAATCTAGGTTGCCTCCTACTTAAAGGAGAATCATATACACTGTTATGTAACTTTATGCTCAAACTGATTTAAAGGTCACACCAGGCTGAAATGTTTGGGTATACATGAACTCTGGCATGCAAGAAAAAAGGAAATGTGAAAGAAAAAAGAGAATGGGAAGTACAGAGCAAGAAAGAAAAGACAGAGAAAGGAAAGACATGGAGATGGTAGTATTGGTGCCATTGACTGTCTATTCCAGATCCAAGGGATACACAAAGAAAAACATCTGAATAGATGAAGTCATCATCTCTCAATTACAATGATCGCATAGGGAGAAACAGAGAACACACAGTAGGAAATGAAGATAAAAATTAAAAAGCTAATTTCAATTGATCGTTTCAGTTTATCTTAATCTAAGCACATTTTTCAAAGCTTTAAGTGTTTATGTCAGGTTCATGGAATTAGTCTTTAATGCCTCACGTTCATGTCCAGATGATAAATATGACCCACATTTCTAACACCCCATTAGCCAATGTTCTCAAGTCACTTGAGCAATACAAGCCCTCAAAAACATTAAGAGTACCAAGCATTATTACCAACCTTAGTGTGTAGAAAGGAGAAAATTGAGACTTAAATAAGTGAAATCAGTTGTCCTAGATTACATTGTGTATGCTGGGGCTGAGTTAATGGATAACCTGATTCTACTTACATACACTACCTTACTTTCTACCCAAAGTTATTAGATCCAAGATTGAGCAATGCTGTAATTTTAGAAACTTCTAGAGAGTACATGAATTCTTTTAGACCAAATATGACTCACAATACAAACACATGAGCAATTGTTTGGTTCTCTAAGTTCCAAGACAGTGCAGGTTTGGTCAGAAATTTAATTATGTACAGCCACACTGCCTAAATAATTACTGGAAGAGGAGGGTATATATAAATTACCTTATGGAGGAGTAGGATACACACCCAGAAGTGAGGTTTCTGACCTTTTTCAGAAGAGAACATTTTCTTAAAGTTTGAAAGGGAACAAGGAGAAGGGGTTGGATTGGTTTTCGGTGCTCTGAGGTGACTGGCAGAGATTGGAATCTGGAACCACTGAATGCTAGAGCTGGTTCACATTGGCTTAGTGAGGACCAATTGATAAATTTTCTGAAATTTTGTGAGCCAGTTTTTAATTACAATCATTAATAAAAATTAAATAATAATTAAAAACAGGCAATAGACACTTAATATTCATCATTTAATTATTTTACTACATTTTACTATTATCTGTGATGTTGAGGTTATTTATGTCTATTATATCTGTGTGGTGGGAATGTTATACCTGGCTTACTTCTATGCATCTCTTTGTAATTTCACTTTCAATAACTTTAAATTAGTAACCTGAAGTAGACAGTGGTGAGAGTATTGCCACAAGGAAAACTGGCAAGCAGCAATGTTTTGTTGAATGTCTAGAGCAGGGTTCATAAAACTAGGCCTTGCCCATCATTTGTTTTTATAAATAAAGTTTTATTGGCATACAGCCATACCTATTCACTTATGTACAGCATTGTCTATAGCTAGTTTCACACTACAATGGTAGAGTTGAATAGTTTTGAAGGAGCACAAAGTCTAAAATATTTACTATCTGGCCCATTATAGAAAAAGTTGATCCATCCCTCATCTAGACTTAAAAAAGTGATGAGGAAAATATTAATAATGCAAACTGAGCTTAAAAGCGTGTTGTTTGTAGCTCTTAAGTTGTGAGTAGCACAAAAAACTAAAAATATTCTTCCAAAGTTGGAAACTATTATCTGATTCAGCAAAATAATCACTCATGTTATTGACAAGTGAGTGAAATTTCAACATAAGCATGCTGAACCTAAAAGAGATTTTAGTTTAATAAATATAATCTGCATGGGAATGAGAAGCAGTTTAACAGTAGATCACTCATCAGACTTAATGACAACAATTTTATTGAGTCAAGACTTAGAGGATTTCACACCCATTAGAATGAGTACTATAAAAAACAACAACAATAGAGAAGAGGTGCTGGAGAGCATGTGGAGAAGTTGAAATTCTTTTATACCATTGGTGGGAATGTCAAATGGTGCAGCCACTATGGGAGTTCCTCAAAAAATTTAAAATAGAGCTACCACATGATCCATCCAGCAATTCCGCTTCTGGGTATGTATACAAAGGAATTAAAAGCAGGGTCATAAAGAGATATTTATACCGATGTTCATAGCAGTACTATTTATAATAGCCAAGAGGAGGAAGCAACCCATATGTCCATCAACAGATGACTGGATAAACAAAATATGGTATATACTTAAAATGGAATAATATTTAGCCTTAAAAAGGAAGGACTTACTATCACATGCTAAAGCATAAAACTTGAGGACATGATGCTTAGTGAAATAAGCTAGTAAAATACCCCCACAAATACTGTATGATTCCACTTATATGAAGTAGTAAGTGGAATCTAGAGCAGTGAAATTCATAGAAACAGAAAGTAGAATGGTGGTTACCAGCAGCTGTATGGAAGGGAGCAATGGGGAGTTGTTGTTTATTGATTGGTATAGTTTCAGTTTTACAGGATGAAAAAGTTTTGGAGATCTGTTGCACAACAATGTGAATATGCTTAACACTATTAAACTATATCCTTAAAATGGTTAAGATGATAAAGTTTATGCTATATGTTTTACTACACTTATTAAAAAGTGGATACAACCCATTAATCAAATCATGATTGAACTGCAGCTACAGGTTGGTTATGGATATAAGAATTGAGCAAAAATAAACTAAAAGCATTCACTGAGAATCAATTCGTCACATGGAATTTATAATAGAGAATACTGTATATTTTATTATTGTAAACTGTATGTTACAGATCCTTTATATGAGAAATGTGTAGAATAAAACTACATATAAATATACACACATACATTTTCCTACCCAGAACACTGGTTTTAAGACCAGGGACTGAGGTCCACTCTGATGGAAGGACACTGGCTTGGGTTCAATTCTTCAGCTCCAGAATTTCCATTTTGTCCCTTTTAATGTTTTCTCTCTCTCTGTTAAACTTCTTATTTTGGTCATGTATTGTTTTCCTGATTTTGTTGAATCGTTTCTGTTTTCTTTAACTCACCGAGCTTCCTGGAAAAAACTATTTTGAATTATTTATTGGGAAAATTGCAGATCTCCATTTCTTTGGGTTTGGTAACTGGAAAGTTATCATTGTGTTCCTTTGGTGGCACCCTGCTTTCTTAATTTTTCATATCCCTTTAATTCTTGAATTGCTATCTTCATATTTGAAGAAGCAGTCATGCCCTTCCATGTTTCCTGATTGGCTTCAGGAGAGAAACATTTTCAATTAGTCTTGTTAGAGCTTCTGAGGCTTTCTAAGACATTTTCTATGGATACTCCTGCTCTACACTTCTTATTCCCTCTTAAATTCTTAAGATTGTGTGCCTTCTCTTGATCCTGCAAATCCAGGCCAGTTGTTGATAACCTCCCAAATGCTATCCCTTGGGCATGCTGAATCCTTAAATTGTTGAGCTCTCTCCCAATGCCACAGTGTCAGGCTGGCTTTCTGCATGCCATCTGCCAAGGCTCACACTTACCACCTTTGGTAGTGCACAGGGAGCCAGCCATGGGGTGGGGTGGGAGGGTGTGGGTGAGGCACACAGAATGTTGGGGGTAAAGTGAAACTGTCCTTCAGCGTATCCAATTCTGAGCTTGGGGCTTCAATGGTGTACTGGAACTTCACTGCTGGACTCCCAGACTTCTACAGTGGTAATCTTAACTCTGGGTGATTGTCAAAACCATTGTTCTTTGAGAGGAAGGTGGAAGAAAACTCAATTCCATCATCCTGCTAACATAATTCCTCTGATACTTTTCTACTCGAGTCTATTCCTTTCTATCTTAGTTTTAAAAAAAATGCTGGGATTGAGCAAGTTACCCTGGTATGTGCCCTGATTGGGAATCAAACCAGTGACCTCAGTGCAGGGATTGACATTCAACCATTGAGCCACACCGGCCAGGTTCTTTAATCACCTTTTTTCTTTTTCTTCATTCAGTCACCTATTCAACACGTATTCATGGAGAGCCTAGCATGTGCCAGGCACTGGGGTGCAAAGGTAATAGGAAACTGTTATGTTTGATAGTTAGGGGGGCTAGAATCCAATTGTGGGGGAAAAACTCCAGTTAATCAGAAATTAAAGTGTTGTAATTAAAGAGATATCTAAATGAGAGTGCAGCAGTCAGGTAATGCTGTGCTGAGGAAGTGATATTTGAGTTAAGTCACAAAGGGTGAATAAATATAAAGAAGCCAAAGGGGGGGGGAATAGGAAATTTGCCTTAGTTTGGGTTTCTCTAAAAACAGCCTGTGAGAAGGATTCTGGTGCAAAGTTAATTGCAGCATGAACTTGGGAAGCTGGAGTGAAACAATATGAAGCAGAGAAGGAAGAGAAAGTCAATAAAGGTTGTGGTTTTTTTTATCTCATTTCAACTGTGGACAACTGGGGCTTTATTCCATTGAAGACCTTTGGCAGAACACATAAAATGTACTGCAGAATTGTCTCTCCCAAGGACCAGTGGTGGGGCATCCCTCCAACTCCTATCCTCATTGGAATATGGTGTGTGTGTGTGTGTGTGTGTGTGTGTGTGTGTGTGTGTGTGTGAGAGAGAGAGAGAGAGAGAGAGAGAGAGAGAGAGAGAGAGAGAGAGAGAGAGAGAGAAGGAACATGGAGAATTGACTGTCTTATTTTCTAATGGGTTAACACCCTCATTCTTTGTAGCCAGTGACAAATGTGGTGGAGTTGAGGGGCTTTAAACATCTTGTACCATTTTCTAAGTGTTCTTCGTTTCATGTGAGAGTTGAGGCCTGCCCAAATTGTCCTTAATCTCCCTCAACATGCCTTATAATTTGGATAGATTCTTTCCACAGTCTTGTGTAGGTAATATGTGTAATCTCACTTTTTAGTGTTGTGAATGTTCATTTATGTCTAAGTTAAATGTTTTAGTGAAAAGCTAGTGACCTCAATGAGGACTGCTCTCTTGTTGGCATTTTGAACACTTGCATGATATCGGAACAGTAGTTGACCATATGATACTTTAGTGTGCAAAGTGCTATGTTATCTTTAATAGAAACACTTGTGGAAATCAACTTTTGCTTGATAAAAACATTTTTAGGACTGCTTCTTAGGTCCTGTTATTCCTAGTTTTTATGAGTGCAAGAAATAATAAGAAGAATTATATTAATTTATTCATGATCAGTAAGCAAGAGAGACTAAACAGAATCTCATAATTACAATGTTAAAGAGAATACTATGCACTAATACAAAACACGTGTATAGGAAAATGATTTAGTAACTTAAAAACAAAATATAAAATTTAGGAATAATCAGATTAGAATAACTTTCTCTGTAATAAAGTAATTTGTAATAGAAATTAGTCTCTTGGATAAATAAGGTGGGTAATAAAAATTACTGCTGCAAATATTATTCAAATATTAACTTGTTCTTTATTGTTTATATTTGCCAGCTTTTATTTGCAAAATGGCTAACTTAGAGTATTTTCCCAAACATTATAATTTATCTTTCCCGTCCCCCCAAAGTTGGCATTCTGTGATTGCCTATGCAGCAGATTCAACTTATTTTACTGCAAAATGAAAAAGGGCTTAAGTGTAAACAGCTGCTTCAAAATAAGAGGTTTATGGGATTTAAGAGATTTAACAGCACTAACATTAAAAAATACTCTAAATAACAATTGAAAAACATATAGAAATACCTCATCACTAGTATATATTTATAAGTTCATATTCAGTTTTTTCTCTTCTTGGAACTTTTGAGGAACATGATTTTTGTGTGTGTATGTGGATATCATTGTCCCAAGTAATTACAATATACATATTCTCATGGGTAAAAACCTTTGACTTCATTTGAGCAT
Organism: Myotis lucifugus; assembly: GCF_000147115.1. Lineage (NCBI taxonomy): Eukaryota > Metazoa > Chordata > Mammalia > Chiroptera > Vespertilionidae > Myotis > Myotis lucifugus. The sequence continues at coordinate 1,056,596 of NW_005871119.1, read as the reverse complement.
TTGTGCCATTGGAATTAGGTTTTAAGGCTGTAGCTGCTCGGAATCATTTATAAAGTTCACTGACCTCCTCATCAACAAGGCACCCTATAAATATAAACCTACATCATGATGCTGTAAAAAATAGACGTGCAAGTATTGGCATGTCTGTTCTAAAAGTGGAGCCACTGAAGTATAGATTATAATTAGAATGAGAGACAAAATTATATTTAGGGCCATTAGCAGGGCTCACTTCCTGAAATACATGCCTACCAAGAGATTATGTGTAATATGTTTAATAAGTCATATGTTTAATATCTATCTGGATCCAAGGACCCAATCATTTTTATATCCACTCTTCAGGGCCACGTACCCCCATGCTACATACTCAGCATACTATTAACTATTGATATTTCCCTGATCTCTAACAGCACCTTTTCCTCGTCCTTTACAATGTTTTCAACATGAAATTATAGGAATATTAGAACTTTAAACTTAGAAGAAAAATCTAAAATTATATGTGTGGAGTGCTTTTCCACTTCAAAACCAGTTAGGTATGTATAGTGCTAATAAATGTTTAGCAATCAGCTCTCTTGGAAAAAAGAGCAACACTGATTTAAAGCATTTGACAATTTCTATGGTGTAAATACTTCCACCATGGCCAATTTTAAGCTTCCAACAGATGACATCACTGAATGTGGTGTCATTTATATATTTCCACCACACAGATACAGTACACCTAAATGACCTCAAGAGCATTGATAATAGTAAGATACTTAAAAGTGATGAGTTTTGAATATTTATTGCCTTTGTTGTTTTAATAGAGTTTATTTGGTGCCTTTGTTTTTTTAATAGAGTTTATTTGGTTGTACATTTACCTAATTTAATTTTTATTATTGGTTGTGTTTAATAATAGGTTGGCAAAGCTCCTAAAAAGTTAAGTGGCTTTCATCAGCTTGTATGAGCCAGCTCCAGTATACCACTGGGCTACAAAGGTGTTATTATTGCTGATTTGCAGATGGGAGGTAAAAGAAGTAGAGAAAATGAACATGCACTGACCACTTATTTGAAGTCATGATTGGTGTTAGATACTTAATAAATCATAACTCATATAACACAACTCCATGAGGCAAGAAGCATTATTCTAATTTACAGGTGCAAAAACAGAATTTTTCAAAAGTCATAATGCTATTAGGTGACAAAAATCTGAATTAGAACTCAGGTTCTCTAACTCTCCCGATTATCACTGTTGTTTTTATTAATATCTCTTGCACTCCAGGCTTCCACATAAACTATGGGAGACCACCAAGGCCATCAGATCAGACACTGTGAGATAAAGCAATGGACATATGCCTTTTAAAATACTATATTTTAGTGGTGAATATGGCTATAATTTCAAAAATAAAACTATATAAATAGTAGATAATTATGACTGCATTGATCTGATTTCAGAAATAAAGATACTGGTTTTAAATTTTTACTAACTAAAAAGGTTTGGTAAAAATAAGACTGAAGAAGAATAGAAAGAAATATATCAGAGTATAGTAGTTATTATATCAAAAAGTATAATACAATGATGGGTAGAGAGTATAACACTACAGAAATTGTAATTAATTATTTTTGACAACTTAGTACTATGAGGACCAATGGCTCAATACAGAGATTAGTCAGAAGATGCAGATGTTCAATAAAACAATGTCTAAGGTGACTTATTTATGCAGGATCAATAATTTGCTAACTTTTTTTTAAATCTTATGTTGCTTTTAGTTGGACATCAACAATTAAAAGAAATCAACATAAAACAAGATCACCTCCATCAACACTGCTTTGAAGATTACTGTAATATGATATCATCATATAGTATTACTAGTGTAAATGCTCCAAGAAAATAAAAATATTAAGTAACAATAAAAGATTATAATTATGATTAAGACACCTTGCAAGAACAATGAAAATGGATTTAGAAATCAAAAATCCACCTTTTAGGAAGTCTCATTTTAAGTATACCATTAATTCAAATTCACTTTTTGTAGTTGTTTTTTTAAAAAATATGTTTTTATTGATTTCAGACAGGAAGTGAGAGGGAGAGATAGAAACATCAATGATGAGAATCATCAATCAGCTGCCTCCTGCACGCCCCCTACTGGGGACTGAGCCTGAAACTCAGCATGTGCCCTCACTGGGAATACAACAGTGACCTCCAGGTTCATGGGTCAATGCTCAAACACTGAACCACACTGACCGGGCTGTTGTTGTTTTTGAAGCAATATAATGTTTGTGAGAAATTTCTGTGTAAATACTATGGTAGTCACAAATAATGTTGGATTACTCTATATTTAAAAAAATATCAGTTACTGTGCATTTCATTTAGCATGAATAAAATCAAAAAGTTCAGAACCACTAAGCTAAAAATTTCTTTGGGCAATAAAACTATATTTATTTTAGGACTAAAAGGTGCTTTAAATTCTGAATGTTAAAAGGTGTTTTGGTAATGTAAATTACTGCACTTCTTTTGTGATCTACTGTCTTCTCTCTAAATTACTGAACTTCTATAATAATTAATTTTCTTCTTCTAAGTTATATCACCAAAAGTGACATTTGGTACAAACATCAAATTGAAACAGAGATTTCTTGTTTGCGTCCTTGCCCTTCAGGGCAGCCGCAGGGAGAAGAACGGCCTTTGGGGTGATGCACAGGGTTGTTGCTAAGTGGGAACCTCCTGCCTTTCCCCAGGGCAGCAGCAGCTCTCTCACACATCGCCACTAGCATGAACAGTTTCAGAAGGGGTTTGAAAGACTGGGCCTTGTCATTTGCCTCACCTCTCTGCCTGCTGACCAGAAGCCTGACAAACAAAGAAAAGTGAGAGTGACACATGGCCATCACCTACTGTCTCCGAGATCTCCCATAAGGGCAAAGCCTGAATATGGAGCTGAGCATGCCTCCAGTACACTCCCAATGTAGAGAAAACAGGACCCAGTAAAATTAAAACTGCTAAGTTAAATTATTTACAAGTATATTAACTAGGAAAAGAAGTGAAAACTACATAGATTTTTTTGTCTTGATGTGTTTCTAGTATCTTTATACATGGCTTTTTTATTTTACTAATAATTATACAGTCATATCTAATGTGTACACAAATTCGATTTTTGCTCTAACAGTGTTCTAATTGTTCTATATGGTGGAATTCATTGTAAGGCAGACTCACTGTATATCTTATCCATGGACAGTTATTATTGGAAGTACAAGAAAAACTAATTAACATTTAGCATAGTCCTCCACTATGAATCTGTGACAATGCATGGATTAGATGTATATTACTGGGTTTATACTATTGCATTTCAGTGTTACCATTACTTCTCTGTCTTTTTGGTCCAAGATTCAGAAATTTAAACCAGGGTAGTCAATGTCTGAGTTACTGTCTAGTGAAACATCAAAGAAATGTCTTCCCACAGTTCCTTGCCTTCCTCTATTTCCTGTCTTTTGCATTCTTCACACTATTAAGGTGTAATGGAGACCAGGAGAAATTTATCTCTCTCTTTTTAAGCATGTCTCATATATTTGTCTGAGTGCATAGGCTTTATAATGATAGGCACTTCCAAAGAACCTAGAGATAAAAACAAGGGATCTAAATCAATGTCCAGAACACCAGAGCCATTATTACTTGGTGCACTGGGACCCTAGTCAATAAATATTAGCTGTAATTATATAATACATAATGTTTAATTACCTCCTTTTAGCCAACTGTATAGAATAAAAGGATATATAGCTTTTCCTATCAAATAATGATGAGGAATAGATAAATATTTATTAATTTAATGAAGTTGATGCCCACCTGAACAATTGTGACATTACATAGTTGTGATTATCAATTACACTAGAGGCCTGGTGCACAAAAATTTGTGCATTGTGTGTGTGGGGTGGTCCCTCATCCCAGCCTGCCCCTTCTCACATACTGGGAGCCCTCAGGGGATGTCCTACTGACAGCTTAGGCCCGCTCCCTGCTCCCCTTGGGGAGTGGGCCTAAGCCACAGTCTGGCCTCCCTTTGTGGGAGGCAACCAGGCTGATCAGGGGAAGGCAGGAGCCCCATCACCCTGCTGCTGCAGCCACTGCCAGTCACTGCAGACACCAAGGTGTTTTCATCAACACGGACTCCAATCCCTTCAACCATGAAAAAATGACAACTTCCTTTAGGCATTTTCAAGATGTGTCTTTCATAGGATATGACCTTTCTTTCTTTCTTTCTTTTTTATCCTCACCTGAGGATATGTTTCCATTGATTTTTAGAGAATGTGGAAGAGAAAGGGAAAGACAGAGAGAAATATCAAAATGAGAGGAACACTTTGATTGGTCGCCTCCTGCATGAGCCCTGACCTGGGCCCACGCCAGGGAGGAGCCTGCAACCTAGGTACATGCCCTTGGTCAGAATTGAACCCAGACCCTGCCATCGGCAGGCCAAGGTATTATCCACTGAGCCAAACCGGCTAGGGCAGGATAGGACATTTCTTAGCCCTCCAGCAGCGGACCTTCCTTTTTTTCTCCAGGAGTGTGGTAAAAAACCCTAGATCACCTTATTGTATTCTTATTACCCAAGTTACTAAGAATATTACCAGTGGCATACAAGGAGCTTAGCCAATGAGCAGTCAGAAAAGGTGTTTCCTCTGTAGGTCACACCAACTGTCAGCTCGGCCCCTGCCCAGGCCTAACGCCTCTGGCTGAGGCTTTAGGCCTTGGCAGGGGACCCCCAGCTCTCCGCGATCGCCCGCTCCAACCCTGCCCAGGCCTAACAACTCTGACCGAGGTGCAGGGGACCCCCAGCTCCCCGCGATCGCCGGCTCCGCCCCTGCCCAGGCCTAATGCCTGTGGCCGAGTCGTTAGGCCTGGGCAGGGGACTCCCAGCTCCCTGTGATTGCCGACTCTGTCCCTACCCAGGCCTAACACCTCTGGCTGAGGCGTTAGTCCTGGGCAGGGGACCCCCAGCTCCCTGCGATCGCCAGCTCTGCCCCTGCTCCCCGCGATCGCCAGCTCCGCCCCTGTCCAGGCCTAATGCCTGTGGCCGAGTCATTAGGCCTGGGCAGGGGACCCCCAGCTCCCGTGATCGCTGGCTCTGGCCCTGCTCCCCGCCATTGCTGGCTCCCCCTGCCCAGGCCTAACACTTCTGGCCGAGGCATTAGACCTGGGCAGGGGACGCCCAGCTCCCTGCAATCGCCAACTCCACCCCTGCTCCCCGCCATCGCCAGCTCTGCCCCTGCCCCTGCCCAGGCCTAATGCCTCTGGCAGAGGTGTTAGGTCTGGGCAGGGGACCCCTCAGCTCCTATCGCACGCTCCGATCGCCACTGGGCGCCTAGATATGCAAATTAACTGCCATCTTTGTTGGGTTAATTTGCATACGCATCTGATTGGCTGGTGGTCATAGCGAAGGGGCGGTCAATTTGCATGTTTGTCTATTATTAGGTAAGATTGGTTTATCAAATGTTACATGCAATACCATGGTAGACATGTTAGTCATAGGGAACTTTTATTAATTACATTTGTAACTGGTTCTTGGAGATGAATTTATCAATATTTTGTTTATTCCAATTTTTAAAAAAACATAGTTAAACTTACTAAAACATATGAAATATACTTTCTTCTTGAATAAATGCTATATGGTATTAATGTTTTACCTTGAAAAATTTTTAGTATAAATTGTTTAGGACGTTTTTATGCCCCATTGGTTCAAAGTTTGAAATTAATAATAAATTCTGGCAAAAAGAAAAAGCCACTAATGAAAAGTGCTCAATAAAATCTAAAATGACAATAGCATTCTATTTTCTAGTTTTACATTAAAAAACTTGTCTGAGAAAGATAATTACTATCTGGACTAAAATCTCACATTTTCTAGCACGGAGTAGGCATTTGCTATATTCTTAAAAATAAATGAAAACATACAGGGTTGGGCAAAAGTAGGTTTATAGTTGTTCATATGGAAAAAGACATGCAGGTTATGATTATTATAGTAGCTTTATTAACTCAAAAGAATGTCACAATGGCACAGTAAACTTAATTACAAATAATAAAAATAAATAATACAATAATAAATATTTAAATAACAATATAAGAATTAACTTGGTATTTCATGTAATCACAATTGTAACCTACTTTTGCCCCAACCTGTATATAAAGAGATATAATTTTATTCCTGATTCCAGAATTTAATATTTGTTACTAAAATTTAAACTTTAAAATGCCAATTTAAATTTAATGTGTTACAAGATGAACATAGACAATATATAAAATAGCACTGGGTCCTTTTTTTAAAATATGACATTAGACTCTAAGCTTCATGAGAACAGAGACACCCTCTCTTGTTTGCAGTGCTTTCCCAAGTTCCCTGAATACTGCCGGGTGCAAGGCAGGTGCATGGTGAGTATATTTGTTGTAGTTGATGTTCTCTTATTGGACTAGAGGAAATAGGCATTTGTCTTCACACCAAAAATAAAAAGAAATAAATCAGGAAGGACCAATGAGAATAATAATTTTGAGATATGCTTTTGCTCTTTTTTCTCATTCCTTCTTGCAGGAATATGGATTTTTGAGAGGGCACTGAATGTATAATTTAGATATATTTTTGACTCCTGTTATTCTCTTGATTGTTGAATATTAGCATTTCAAAGTGTTTAGACCATTCTAAGGGGTGAATGTTAGATAGTAACATTCATAAACATACAAGGCTAATAGAAACATTTGTTTTAAAGATTTTACCAAAGATTTTTTACTTTAGATTTAAGATACTTCATTACTTGGATTATTTTAAATTTTTGACTTTTTTTGGCTTCATAATAACAATAGCTAGGATAATAACAATACCCCTATGATTTATTAAGTGATTGCAATGGGCCAGGCACTGTCCGAAGCACTTTACATGTACTGCCAGGGTAGTTGTCAGAGGAATCACGCAACTGGGCTCCAAGTTACTTCCATTTTATAGATGGGGAAACTGGCAGAGAGAACTTGACTTGCTCAAGTTCACACAGCAGGCGAGTGCCAAAGCCAAGTTGTAATCCCAGGAAGTCTTTTCAACCCTTATTATCTGATGAAATCAAAGCCTTTATAAACTTTATAAATAATAAAAATTATATATAAAAATTATAAATGTTATAGGATTAACACTCCAATTCAATTAACGAGTATTCAAGGACCACTTTGACAAGGAGAATATTCTGAGATGTCCTACATTATATCACAGCAGGCTGCAAGGTGGAAGGAAGAGATGAGAGAGGTTAATCAGTTAACTGCAGGCCAAAACCAACATTCCTGAATGTAAGCTGCAACTTTGAATGAACGTCCATGTGGCTATTTCCATGATTATCAGAATAGCCAACCACCAGGTGCCTTGCTTACTCATGAACTTTCCGGACTACTGCCCACAACCAATCCGAAAGAGCAAACACTTCTTCCTCTTGGACGCTGCCCCTGTCCCAGAACTAGCCCCACCTCGCCTCTCCCACTCCCTTTATCTATAGCCAATCTCAATGGTTTCAAAGCAGCTTCCAACTTTCTTCCCCAAACAATGTACACAAGAGCCTCGTCGGCTCCAGGACGGTGGACATACCGTAGTCTCCATCTAGCCCTAGTGCTGCAAAGCCACTGGGACCACAACAGTCACTACCCTGAAGAAAACCAGGAGCCCCTGAGACTGTAGTCACCTGGCCCATCACAGCTTCCTGCCGAACCAGAAGAAAGGCTGCCAGAGTCACACTGCTCCTGCCGCCCGAAACCATGCTGCTAGAGCAGGAAGTCCAGAGCCCACAGGCACTTACTGCTGCTGCTATTGCTCAGGACACTGAACAGAAAAGGAAAAGTGGCTTATCCTTTTCTGCCACCTTCGACCTCCTGCCACTGACTCCCATCGATAGGACTAGGCTCAGCCACCTGGCAAGGGAGTCTGGGACATAGAGATGTCAGAGTTCCAGCCTCCAGTGATACAAAGCAGAGAAGGTCAGAGCCAACAGGCAATTTCCTGTTGTAGCAGTTGAGTATTAGAGGCAACAGAAGCCATTATTAGTTGCCAACAATAGGTTCCATTGTACTTAGTTTACGCAGGAGAGTAAGTAATTAAAGCGTATTCTGTAGAGTCCACAGAGTCTCGGAGAGGGCTGTTGGGCTTTCAGGGTACTTGGCCAGGTACAACACCCAACTGTGCAGAGGGGGCTGCTCCAGCAAAGATCGCATTGCCACCTTTGGGCACAGACACCATGCTGGGCACTGCTGACACTGCACATTACACATCAAAATCTCCTTCACTGTTTAAAGCCAAGTACCTTCCACTGTCAATCTTCCTCAAAGAAAAAAAAAATGGATTCCACATGGTGCCTGAGTCCTCACATGGCTCTCTTTGGAATCAGTCTTGCATCATGTCTTTCTCACATGCCTATCTTTAAGAGAGGCTGGGAGAAGCAAGGTTTCCACTTCTACCTTAAGGAGGTGGTACTCAAAATGTCATTGAAGCCTGGGATAAGCCATTGTTTGCAAACTCCCCTATACAATGACCATGAGTCATTAACGTTTGTTGAATACTGAATACATGCCAGCCACAGTTCTAATCACTTTACAGATATTCACAATCCTATGAGGTAGCTATCATTATCATAATTTCTATTTCAAATGAGGAAACTGAGGCATAAAGGGATATTTTTAGTCAGCTCATGGTTCCATAGCTACTAAGCACCAGATCCAAGATTTGACCTTAGGCTTTTTGGTTCCGAGTTTGAGCTCTTAACCACCGGACTATGCTATGCATAGTAAGTGATATTATTACATAGTCAGTAATAATAGTTATTTATGTTCCTTTTTTTCCCTGAAGCTTAGGGCATGCAGAGTTGAGAGATCAGAGGAAACCAGAGAGGTGTTTAGGGGCCAGGTCATGAAGGAGCATGGAATTATGTTGATGTGTAGGCCAGTGGTTCCCAAACCCAGCATTATATTAAAATCACCTGAGCAAGAACAGTGGGCAGTAGAATTCAGATCTGAGTGACTCAGTAAGTATATAAGGAGGGAGAATAAAAGAGGATCAAACATAGAAATATCTTTGTTATTGTTTTGTTAAAAAAATTCCAATCAGAAAGGATATATGCACCCAGATGTCCATAGCAGCACAATTCACCATAGCTAAGATCTGGAAACAGCCTAAGTGCCCATCAGTAGATGAATGGATTAGAAAACTGTGGTACATCTACACGATGGAATACTATGCTGCTGTTAAAAAGAAGGAACTCTTACCATTTGCAACAGCATGGATGGAACTGGAGAGCATTATGCTAAGTGAAACAAGCCAGTCAATGAAGGAAAAATACCACATGATCTCACTCTTTCGTGGATAATTAAGACCATTACAAACTTTTGAACAATAATAAATACAGTGGCAGAGCTGCCTCAAACTGATTGTCGAACTGCAGTGGGAAGGCCAGGGAGGGTTGGGGGACAGGAGGGAGGGGAGTAAGAGATCAACCGAAGGACTTGTATGCATCCATATAACCATAACTCATGGACATAAGACACTGGGGGGTAAGGGAGGGCAGGGGCTTGTCAAGGGTGGGGGGGGGGAAGGACACTTATGTAATACCCTTTGTAATACTTTTAGCGAAAAATAAAAAAAAAAATTTTCTTGTATGTATAGGAAGAAGAGTCCAGGAAGCAGAATGAGAAGGACTGGTTAGAGAGGTTAGAGGAGAAACAAGGGAGAATGTTATTTTAGAATCCAGAAGAGATCACTTGAAGAGAGTGAGATTGGCCGTGAATATCAAATACTGCAGGGATGTCAAGTAAGAGAATGAAAAACTGACCTTTAAATGTATAAACTCAGTGGTCATTGAAATGATCTTAGCAAGAGTAATTTCATTACTATAACCGAAGCAGCAGCAAATTGTAAAAGATTAAGGGCTGCAAAGGAAGATGTAGAGACAGGAAGCAAAATAACTTACTGGAAGGGTGACTGAGAAGGAAAGGAGTAGATACAGGTCATGGGTAAGCTCGTTATTAAGATGGGAGAAACTTCAATATATTTACATGATGCTGAAAGATCCAGTTGAGAAGTTGATGATGCAGGAAAGAGAAGAAATAATTGATAGTATAAAGACCTTGAGTAATTGAGAGCAGATAGGATCTAAAGAACAGAAGGAGGGACCAGACTTGGGTAGAAGTTTCTTCCCCCAGGACAAAAGGAAAAGATGGCACAATTATAGATAAGTATATCTTTGTAGGGAAAGGAGTGTGAGAAAGATCTTTCCTGATAGACATCTCTGAAACTCCCCTGGGAACTGTAAGGAAATATCTTTTGAGGGAGAAGAGATTAGAGAAGGGATATTACATCTAGAGAAAATGATGGATGTGAGGGACTGCTACGGAAGGAATTGGGAAAGACACCCAACCAAAGGGTGGTTTAGTGACCCCAGGAGCTTGGCTGAGATGAGAGGCAGTATATTTTTAGTGTGATGTCTATATTAGTTGTCAGGGGACTGGGCATAGGAAGTATAGAGGCAAATGATAGGTTTGAGAAAGGTCTTTAATCACAAGGATTGGAGCATAGGGGAATTGATTCTGATAAGAAATTTGTTGAAATAAAATCTAGGCAGGTTTGAAAGGAATTTGAACAGGGCTGGGGCGTGGATGAAAACCCACAAGAAAACAGAGATGGTCAGAGCATGGGAAGGAGCTCACAGATAAAATGTATCAGGAGCAATGGAATGAGATTTTTGGAAGGATGAGGGCTGTGACCAGAAGGGCTATTTAAGCTGTTCGGGTGGCTCAGGATGTGACCCTGGGAATGGAGTAACTGAAGAGGATCAAAGGTAAGGGTTGCTAGAGATAAGAAGCTCAGAGTGGGGATGTCTCAGAAATAGTTAGAGCTGTAACTTAAGACATGAAAATTACTTTTAAAATAAAATGATCATTTATCCCAAGCCAACAGGGTTTGTTTCCTCTCACAACTAAAGTGATGGTGGGATTACTTTGGTGAATCTCTTGACAGTTAACTTTGACTGTTGGGAGTTCTTTAATCAGCAATGTTGCCATGCAAAAATGTTCATGGCTGTCCTTAGTGGGCAGACTAACTAGTGAAACTAATAAGTAGAAAAATATATTACAGATCAAACAAGATAGAAAACATAATATAGACTATGCCTCAGCCCAAGAATCAGGCAGATATTTGATTAGAGCTTTTTCATTTAAAAAAAAAGGAAGGAATTAAATATGAATAAATGATACTTTGCTTTTCCCTTTGCTCCTTTTTTTTTTTTAATTTCAGTGTCTGGCAAAGCATCTCCAAATAATGTTCACACTTAGAAATGCATGCAGGATCACTTGGTGGTAAATTAAAACACACGTCAAAGGCAGAGATGAGGGAATTTTGGCTAAGGACAGATAACAGGAGGGATGGGTCTAAGGAGAGGAGAGAAGAGGATACTTACTTAATCACTAAACAAGAGGGGCTGTGGGCCCCAAGGTCAACACACTGAAGTGGAACACATTGTCTTCTCAGAATAAACTTTCTCCTTCTGACTTCCCTATTTCTGATAGACCCCTGCATCTTATAATCTGCTGGATTTAAACCATGGGAGACATTTTCCTTTTATGCTTCTCACACACTCATAAGTCCTGCACACATCACATAAGTCATCAAGGCTTCTTCATTATTCCTTCATCACATCTCCCACAGCCTGAAGAATGACCTGTCAGGTTCATGACACTCCACTGCTGGCAGTTAAAATGGGAAGGGGGAGCAGGGCCCCTCTGCCTTAGCATCCTGCCTAATGGTGGCCACGTGGGTTTCCTTGGAGATTGCTGGCCTTGCCTTGGGAATGCTTCTGTGGTCTGGATTAGGAGACTCTCCTCTCACAAGGATCTTCCGCCTTCCAACCTTGGGGTAATATTCTGTTAAATGCAATGCAACTGTGCCATTTCAAAAAGCAAAACAGGGGTAACAGGCTTAATTCTATAGATTCAAAGCTTTCAGGATGTGGAAGGGTCCTAGATCCTAAAAAGTATTTGATACACATACACAATCATGCACAATTCCACACACAAACTCTTTTTGGAAAATTCCCACTTAAAAATGAATGTCTTTAATTCTGCCATACCAAACACCAAAGAGGTATGCCTTAATTAGGAATTAAACATCCCCGAGGCCGAGATGTTCATGGCTCTACTAGTTAAAGTAGGTGAACTGGTGAAACATATAAGCCCCCAAATGTATAATGGAACAAATAAGAAAGAAGTTTATTTCTTGCTTATGTAAAATCCTAAGTGGATTTTCCTTGGCCATAGCTGGCTTTCTCTCAAGCAACGATTCAGGAACCCAGGTTCTACCATCTTCCGCATGCAGTTTCAAAGGTCTGCTTCAAGCCAGTGAAAGGAAACTGGGTGTGAAGGGTTGTTGACACACGTAAGACTTTCCCAGGCCTGGAAGTGGCACGTAGGACTTCCGCTCACGTTTCAATGGCCACACTCAGTTAGATGGGACATATACTCTGTGTCCAGGAAGATGAGACAGGAGGTTGACGAAGAGTTAGCGGTTTTTACCACAGCGCCGTAGTAACTGGATCAGTGTGGGGATTTACAGGAAGAGCAGCCGCTCTCCTGTACCCAGCATAGTGATGTGGGTACACAGGAGACTCCTGGCAGAGGAACAGGTCAGACCTTTAAACGAACAGCACGTTTAAGGGGAAATGTCTCCACTAGATATTCTAGTAACGTCTCCTTGTTGTGTAAAATACATCAGAAGGGAGTTTTCTTAAATAAACACACTATTCAATAACACAAAGTTGGCAAATTGACAGATGGAGATGTGGGCAGTGCCAGTTTGAAGGAACTAGGCAAGAAGCCCAGGATGAAGAAGCAAAGCCCAGGCAAAATTCCAAGAATGCCCAGGCAACACGGGCACGAGGAATCCAATAAGTTAATAGAAATCAAGAAGCCATAGGAAACTTGGAGCAGAGTAAGCTAGGAGTCACAAAACCTGAGACCTAGCCCTGCCTTTTACTGGCTGACACAGGAGAAGATGCCTACCCTCTCTGAGTTTGTTTTTTCATTTGTAAATTTGGGGGAAATAAGTGTCTATCTCACAATAATTGACTGGAGATTCAAATGAGATGATGCGTGTGAAAACTCGTGTACCCTGGCAAAAGTCGAAAGAGGGCTAATTTAAAATCGATTTCTATTTTCACACACTTTGGGTTTTGAAGAGGGCTCTTTAGGAAGGAGGACTTGGAACCTGCTTTATATATGTCAGTCCCTAGTCATGAATCAGAAGGAGGCTGAGGAGAACTAGCTAGTGTGAAGGGCTGTCCTTCAGGCTGGGGAAACTGCAGATTCCGTTTCCTTCAAACAGTCCTGCCTTCTTGCATGCCTGTCTTCCTCTCTTTCTGTCTGCTTCTCCTCCCTCCTTCCCTTTTTTCCTTATTTCCATTCTTCCTTCCCATCTAGGTTTTCTTCTTTTTTTTCTTTGTTCCATTTTCCTTTCATTTTATTCCCATGTAGTTTTTTTGTTAGATGAGCCTGGATATTAAGGAGAGTATAACTAATTTCTTATATAAGAATTCTAGACAGGAGCTTGCTAAGGTTGGGTTTTAAGGGTTGAATCAATTAAACAAACAGAAAAGATGCACTGCTCACAGATGTTATTTGGTGTAATTCTGGGGGGAAAATGTACCCTTTAAAATGATAATTCCCTTTGACCTGCATTAATTTTTCAAAGTATGCATCCTAAGTAAATAATCAGAAATAGAAAGGTCTTATGAACAAAGATGTTCATAATAGTTTTAATTATAGCAGTACAAATTTGAAACAGTTAATTGTTCAACATTAGATACATAATAAATTAAAGTATTATATTCACAATAAAATATGTAATTGTTAGAAATTGAATTTATTGATGTTTCAGCAAGATGAAGTGGTATGATAAAATAGCAAATGAAATAAGTAGACTACAAAGTGATCAAAACCACATCAAAATTGCAGGCAGGAAAAACCTAGAAGGAAATGCATGACAATTCACTATGGGGGGGTGAATATTAGTGCTTTTTCCATTCTTTCTACTTTTCTGTATTATCTATATTTTTATAATGTACATGTATTTTTTAATTAAAAATATAAAGTCAATTTTAGTTTCTAGGAAAGGTGTTGATGCTAACTTGCCTCATTTTAGCCCAGTGAAATACAAAAATCTGATGTAATTAACAGCAAAACAGATTCACTTTGTGCATCATAATGTAAATAATGGTTTCCAAAAGTGTATAGAAATACCTATACAGATATCTAGGTATGGGTTTAACATTACTAATTTCCTCTCTCATAATTCATAGTTTTGCTTTACAGGATTTAATTGGTAAGAATAAAATGTAAATTGTTGGTGCAAAATTTTTTTTTAACTATACTTCTATTGATTTCAAAGAGGAATGGAGAAGGAAAGAGAGATAGAAACATCAATGATGAGAATCATTGATTGGCTGTCTCCTGCACACCCCACACTGGGGATCAAGCCCACAACCTGGGCATGTGCCCTGACTGGGAATACAACCCTGACCTCCTGGTTCATGGGTCGACACTCAACTATTGAGCCACACTGGCTGGGCCAAAATTTTTGATCTCTGTCATTATGACAACACGGATTCCATGGCCTGACTTAACAGCATTTGCTTGTGTCACAAGGACTGTGTGGGAGCCAGTCTGTGTGAGAGTGAACTTTTCTGTGATTTGATGAATCTCCCTAACTCTAGACACCGATAGCCAATGAAACTGTGCCTTCTTTGTAGAATATGGTAATAGGGACTATACATAATGAAAATAATCACTAATAGACATTGACAAACATTATCAAACATCAAGACCCCTCAGACATTCCTGGGAGTGACTGGGTCCATTGCAACCCACAGTAAGAGATGAAAGAAACTCAATGTAGCCTCGTTCAAATGTCCATTAATTAATCAGAAAATACCGATCTAGAGTGATGTTTTCAGGAGTTTCAGGGAAGATTTAAATGCCTTGACTAGTCACTACTAGCTGAGAAGAGATGAACAGATTATCAGGCAAGCAGGTCATCAAAAGTTGATCCAGAAAGTCCAAAGGGACTGTTGATAATGTTCTGGAAGAATCATATGGTATTATAAGATATTGCTAAAAAGACAGGGAATGCTGGCCGAAGAATAGCCAAATACTATTTTTTAATTTAACCTAAAATAAAATTTTGCAAAACATAAAAAGTGGATATGAAAAGTTCCTATCTTAATATTCACAACTTTATTTTGATTCATTGAAAGGTGTACCAGCTCCTACAGCCTGGTAAAATTGCATTTAATATTAAAATTATAGTACAGTAAACCATGAAGTTTACCCATAAGACTAAAAGTGACAGATTTAGAATGGGTAAGGAAAATATACCACAGCTGACAGGGGAAAAATATTAGCTGAATCTGAATATCCTGCCCATGCAAATGAAGGTACACTCTGAGTCGAGGAAGCATCACTGTGTATTTATGACAACAGGAATTTGTAGGTGTCTGGCTGCAGGTGAACCTCTCTAATATTTGGCATCAATATTAGTCCAGGCACGAAGCTGTGTTGTATTTCCTTGCAGAGCTTTCATGATAAAATTGAAAATATTGATTTGTGATCACCGCACTATAGATCAATCAAAACACATGGATTTTGTGCTTGGTTTTATTTGAAGGACCTGGATCAGAGATTTCTATTTTGTTTTATGCTCAAAATCTCAAGTCAGTTTCTCAAACTTCAATGCATATAAGAATCCCTTGGTTTCTTAAAAAAATTAAAATGAAGATTCAGGAATAAGCAAAATAATCTTTCATGAAGGAAGTAAAAAGAGTATGTATATGTGTGATTTTTTTTTTTTTGCAGGGTTACAACTGGGAGGGACATGAGGGAATTTTCTGGGATATGTAAAATGTAATACATGTGTAAAATGTATGGACCATTTCACTTAGGAATTGTATGCTTTACTAAATGTGTGTTATTCTGTGGTTATTATTTTTAGAAACAAATATAATTAAATTAAAAAATGAAGATTTTAAAGTCATGCTATAGAAAATATGCCTAAGGATTGGATCAACTATAATAAGGCTGGGCCTATTGTGGGCTGGAATGAACTTGTCGACCAAACATCAGATATGAGTAACAGGGAAAGGGGGACAAATTTTAACTTTGTTCCTCATCATTTTGAAACCACCACCCTACACCTATTTCTATAGCAAGCAAAATCTCAGCTATGATTTCTGCACTATTTCGGCAACTATAACCTCCTATAGGCATCCAAATTAGTCAAATCTTGAAGGTTTTACCTTTCTATAGTTAATGGAACAATAATTGAGTTATAATTCTTAGCCTTGCATAGTTATTGTGCATGAGAACTGGCTTTTCCATTTACCTTCTTTAAGGCCTGTTTCAAAACAGAAACGGCTCTTGATTCACCCTCTGACTGAAAGAATCTATCCGTCAGACTTAACCTCAGCAGAACGGAAGTATTTTCCCCACCAAGAGTTACTTTACTCAGTCCTCTCATGTGGTTCACGGAACTCTCAATAGGCCCAGTCATCCCAGGGTTTTATTCCTTACAGACATGAGCTTATGTTCAGTCCCCAGAGGATGCAGTGTGGGTAATTCTTGCTGACAATAGTCTCCTCAAGTCTGTCACTCTTCTTATTGCTCATCTGCTTTTCCAGAGGAAAGCCACTGAAAGTATTGCAAGTGACAAATGGAACATTCTCCTAAGCTAAATGAAAAATGATCAGCCATAGCCTGCTGTTGCCGAGTTACACACAGGGGCATCATGCAATGTGTCAGGTCTACCTAGATACATTCCACTTGTTAACTAACCACAGTGCCCCCAGCAATGACCGGGAAAGGTAAGGGAGAAAGAGTGACCCCAGAACTAACTTTTTTATGTCCCCCAGTTATGAACTCTTTTGCTTCCAGATGTTAAACAGTTGCTAATTTCTTCCAGTCTTTAACATGGCTTGGCTCCTGGCCATGAAACAGAAAGAAAAGATGCCAGCTGAGATAAAAATCCTTCTGCACATAACAAGCACACGCATTTTTGAGCAAACTACGACCAGACTTCAGATGCCTGAGGTATAGGTTGGCTGAATGGAGACATGGAGAAGTAATCAGTTGTCGGTTGTCTAGCCAAGCACATGATTATCTAGTTGTTTGCGTATTTTCTGCCAAAACAGAAACATCAAAGAAGCAACAAAATACCAGAAACTAGCACTGCTGTAAAAGAAGACACTGCCTTTAATTTGCTCATTTACTCAACAAATATTTATGGGATACCTACCATTTGCCAGATATTGTTCTAGGCACCAGGCATACAATGAGCAAAAGACCAAGAAATAAAAATAGCTTTCTTCTCGTAGTGTATGGAATGTTTTATGACCGAGCTAAAACAGAACTTCTCTCTCAAATTTTAGGTAAAATTAAAGAAATCTCAGGTGTGTCAGACATGTTTTTATTATTATTATAATTATTGTACTCAGAAGAAAAGTGAGGTGACTTCTACACACACGAGAATAAATGAATATGGTGCAGAGCTATGGTACACAACCACCTGGATCTCTCCCCAGGCCTTCCCCAGGAGCACCTACTTAACTGTCTCAAACTCATTAGTAAACCAACCCCCAAAAAATGGTCGAACATAATGAATTAAATGAAAAAAATCACAACATTTCAATCTGTTTCTAAATACAGAGGATGTATCATTGTGAAATGCTTGAATTTTCTTAGACAAATGTGATATCAATTGTACTGATTCAATGACTTTGTTCTACCTTCTTTGCTTTAAGTCCTATATCACATGGTTTGCTCCTTCAATAAGCAACAATCTTGCTTCCTAAAGTCATCTTCCTAGTCAGATCTTTCTCCTTAATCTAGTGTTTTTTCACATTTAAATATCCATGATAACTCCGTAATAACTATTTTATATTCTGAATTACTAAAAGGCACTGAATAGTCTTGCAAATCATGGATATTAAGGACCTAATCATACCCTATAGAATGCCACAGCAGGAAGGAACCTTGGGAATAACCTAGTATTTCAGATCTCTAGTCCCATTTTTCAACCATGCTATGTTATTGAAAATTTGTAACAACAATAATAACCATCATTTATTGAGCACTTACTGTGCTCAAGGCACTTTACTAAGGACTTTATTTGAAATATCTCTTTAATCTTTTCCACAACTCTTGGGTCAGTGCTATAATTAACCTTATTTTGAAGGGAGAACAATGAAACTTAGAGGGAATAACTTGTCCAAAGTCACCTACCTGGTAAGTACCTGGGCCAACATTCAAACCCCAGTTAGACCCCAGAGCCTGAGCTCTCAACTACTGACTGTGCCCTGGCAGGGCAGGCCACTCTAGTCAGATGGAGAGAAATGGCCACAGGTCTAGTAAAAAGAGTATAATATCACGTTTATCATTGATGAGAATACTCTTCAAGAAAAGAACAGAACCAACAGGCAGAGGCTGTTTGCCACAGGCATTCTTTGTATTTCAAGGTAAGTTGAATGATGTTAGAACAAACACAGGGCAATGAGTATTATTTTATTCATATCAAATAATAATTGTGTTCCTTATTCTATTTTCATAAAAACCAGAATGCAATATTTCCCTCAAAGGTAGATGACAGGAATATACCTTTAACTTGTTTCCTATCTAGGAAAAATTATTGTATGTTTTTTTTCTTTGCTTAAAAAAAGGGGAAAAAATAAAAAAAGGGGGAAAATGTCATATAAAGCATACTAAAAAATCTCCAAAAACCAACACAGAATAAAAGGGCAAAGAATTTCCGATTTTCATGAGACTTACTTCTCAGAAAATTTATGTAATTTTAAGTTTGAACAAATTGCACAGAATTACCAGTTTGGTAAATAGTCCTCAACACATTTGCATACAATTAGGTATATTTAATGTTTTATAACATGACACATTATAAATGGAATTACTCAACATAATTCCTATTTATCAATATCTGAGTCAGAAAATAAACAATAGATACACGAACCCACAAGAATGGAATAGCTGTCAAGGAATTGAAATTGTTTATTAATAATGTGTATTTGCCTTTGATTCTTATTCTGTTTGAACCAGGGACCCTTCATACACTTAAACAGAAACATATGTTGACTTTTTGACAGATGATTTGACATATAATATTTTTTCCTTTTGTAACTTTTCAATTTGTGTAACATACACATAGCTAAAAAAAATCAAATAGCCTTAAAGTTCTTATAATGACAAAATAATATTCTTAGTTTCCATGCCCTCCTTACCTCCCAGCTCAGCTTCCTAGGGGCAATTAATTATAACTCTTTTATTTGCCTCTTCTGGTAGCTATTCCCAAATCTCCAAGTAATAAGCTGCTTCTTGATCTATCACTCTTAGACATAATCTATTAATTTATGTCATATAAGGGTGTGGTTCACTTATATACACATGCACACCTCTCCTCCCACCATCCCCCCAAAACAATCATACCAAAGCTTTTAAATTAAATTGATAATGATGCATTACCTACTGGAAGGCTAAGAAGGATACTTTGATTACATTTACTTTCGTATATGCTTTATTTCTTCATTCTCTATTGCTTTCCTCTCCTGCATATTTGCCCATTTTCATATGTTGAGATTTTCAAGTGAGGCATTATATCAATCCCCTAATGTTTTGTTACCAGAGTCCCTTTTTCTCCTGTTTTAAATTGGATTGGTTATGTTTTTGGCCTGCTGTACAGCTGTCTTCCTAGGGCTTCACTTTTGGGATTTGATGTTTCCTCTATTCTTTTTTTAGTGTATGGCCTTATTTTCTTGGACACATACACTAATAACTTCCTAAGAAGGGCATGTGAGAAATTCAGTTTTGAGTCTTTGCATGACTGTATTTAAATAAAAATTCGACATGAGTGGTTGAGTATAAAATTTAAAGATAAAAACTAATTTTCTCTAAAAAACTTGAGCACCTAGTAATGCTGTTGGGAAGTCCACTGTCATTTGGATTTTCACTACTTTGAAAATAATCTGTGTTTTCTCTCTATAGATATTTGATTCATCTCTTCATTCAAGAACTTCTGAAGTCAACAATTATGTTCTTTGGTTTATGTGTTTGCCCATTTAAAGAGTTAAAAAATCAGTGGACCCTTTAAATATGGACACTCATGTTGGTCTTGACTATGGGAAAATTTAAAAAAATATATATTTGTATTGATTTTAGAAAGGAAGGGAGCGGGAGAGAGAGATAGAAACATCAATGATGAGAGAGAATTATTGATCAACTGCCTCCTGCATGCACCACTCTGGGAATAGAGCCCTGACCAGGACTCTAACCAGGACCTTTTGGTTCACAGGGCAATGCTCAACCACTGAGCCTCGCCTCTGGCCAGGCTTCGGGAAATTTTTGTATGTTTACTTTTGTTTATTTCTTCCTCTCTAAACCTCACAGATTGATCTTTGATCTTATAGCTTTTCTTTCTTATTCTGACTCTTAGTCATTTTGTTCTGCATTATGGGACATTTCCTTGACATTATTTTTCAAGTTGTCTATTGAATTTAATATTTTGCCAATCTCATTTTTAGTTCCCAAGAACTCTTTTTTTTGTTCTCAATTGTTGCCATTAAAGATGGTGGGCTGCATCTTTTTTTTTTTTTTGGATGAAATAACATTCTTTTGTATTTCAAAGGATGCTTATTGGAGTGTTTTCTTTATTTCTTTAAACTTCTTCTCTGTTCTATTTTTTTCCCTAGGTCTTATTATTTCTGTCTTTTCCCCTCTTGTTTGCTTATTTTTCCAACTGTTTATGTTTGGAAAAAATAGGTTTTCCTCAAATGTCTGAGTTTTGGTTGATTCCTCATATTTAAAAGTGAGTCACTAAAACCTGATCTGGCTTGTTGACAGCAGGCACTGCTTTAAGTAAAGTATACAGACAGTGATCCCCTTCAATAGAGGATGATGGAATGTTTTGTCTCTGGAGCCATTCAGCTCCTCCAAATAGCAGGCATTCGGTCTTCTGCTTGGGAATTCAACTCCTGATTGCAGGTGATCTCCATTTCAGAAAGATTTGTCCAATTGTTTCAAATGATTACTTTCAATTGACCCCATTATTTCCAGTTCTAGGTCTCACTTCCACTGTTCCACTCTCACTCCCACTCTACTCTTGAGCCTCTTCTAATCAGGAGGCAAATCTTCTCTGTTCTAGTCATTTTCTTCTGCATTCAGTAAAGTCTCAGCTTCCTCTGCCCTATTTCATTAGCAACTTACTTTTTCTTCTTTGTTCTTCAAAAATTCATGGGAAGCCCTGGTTCATGATTGATGGTGACTCCACCATTCTTTTTATCACTGCACGTTTCTTTTTTTTTAAAATATATTTTATTAATTTTTTACAGAGAGGAAGGGAGAGAGATAGAGAGTTAGAAACATTGATGAGAGAGAAACATTGATCAGCTGCCTCCTGCACACCTCCCACTGGGGATGTGCCCGCAACCAAGGTACATGCCCTTGACCGGAATTGAACCTGGGACCTTTCAGTCCGCAGGCCGACGCTCTATCCATTGAGCCAAACCGGTTTCGGCAACTGCACGTTTCTAGAGAGGTTTTTCTTTTACCGACATTTTAATATAGTCTCTGAAGAGAGAGGACACAATCGTGTGTGATCAGCCCACCATCTTTATTGTATATTTTTTTCATTTGTTTTTTATATAATGTTTTTTCTTTATTGATTAAGATATTACATATGTGTCCTTACTGCCCCATTGCCCTCCCCCAGCCCCCACTCATGCCCTCACCCCCCTGTTGACTGTCCATTGGTTAGGCTTATATGTATGCATACAAGTCCTTTGGTTGATCTCTCCCCCTTACCCCCACACTCTCCTACCTTCCTCTGAGGTTTGATGGTCTGATCGATGCTTCTCTGTCTCTGGATCTGTTTTTGTTCATCAGCTTATGTTGTTCATTATAATCCACAAATGCCTCAGATCATGTGATATTTATCTTTCTCTGACTGGCTTATTTTGCTTAGCATAATGCTCTCCAGTTCCATCCATGCTGTTGCAAATGGTAAGAATTCCTTCTTTTTTACCACAGCGTGGTACATCTACCATTGTGTAGATGTACCACAGTTTTTTAATCCACTCATCTGCTGATGCAGCCCACCATCTTTAATGGCAAATTAGTATAATGTTTTCTAATGATAACTAGTTAGTTTTTAAATTTTTTTTGATATTTTAGCTAAAGGTTTTCTTTCATATGGATAGACATTGGAAATACTATAGGCTTTCAAGTCAAATAATGCAGTATTGGAATCCTGGTTTTTGTACTTATTAGTCACATATTAGAAAAATCACTTAATCACGTTAAGCTTAAGCCTTATAACAATAACAGTTTTTAACTTGAAGACCTCTTGTGAGAATTAAATGAACTAAGGCATGTAATGCTCATAGAACATGCCTGGCACGCAGTAGGAACTCACTGTCATTGTTATGTGTCTATGCGAGTTGTCTGCTACTCTGAACAAATTATTTGAACTCAAATCACAAATAGAGTCCTCAGCTTACATGTCACTTCTTTAGGGAAGCCTCCCTGACTTAAGATTGAGATAGTGGTGCCCCCTTTGTGTTGTACATTACCTGTAATAACACCCTTCACACTGTAGTGGAATTGCTACTGTAAACTCCATGAGCATAGGAACTTGCCCGTCTTGTTCATACCAGCACCACACTTGGCACAGTGTTGGTGCTCAATAAATACTTGAGTGAATTAATTCCATTCCATTTTTAGAAAAGTGGATATATTAAAAGATTCTTTTTAAATGTAACATGGATTCTATGCTTGAAGTTTCTTCTGTAAGAATGAAAGATGACTTCTTAGGGCACTATTTAGGGAGACAGCAAATATATACAATCTTAGAAGAACACAATTATTGGATAAAAAGCTAGGACTCTATATGAAAATCAAATCCAATGAAAACAATCAACCTCTTCCTTTTCTCCTTCCTTCCTCCCCATAATGGAGCATTGGAGCTTTGTAGCTAAATAAGCGCAACAATCCATTCAGAAACTGATATTGGTTTTGATTTTGTTACTGCTTCAAAATCAAGCTTCTACTTAATTGCTCTGAAATCTAATTCCTCAGTCAAAAAAGAAAGTAGTCTCTGGATGGTTTCAATTTGGTGGCAATGACCCAGTCTACAATTAGACCCAACAAATGTGTTTCCATCATTCCATTTGGAATGCTTTCTTCCTTAACCCAACCACTTGGATAGAGCTGCTATCACCAACTGAAGAATTATAGCCGTAGCAAAAGTGATCTATTAAGAATGTAACCTGCCTGTTTAATTTACTTATTGGATTGTCCTGGACACTCCCTTCTGTTCCAGGAGTAATTAGGAGAAATGATATCCCTTTGCTATTCTTGTCTATGAAGAAGGATAGAAAATTTTGCTGATCCTGAGTTAATGCCTGAGTTAAATCCTGAGTTAAACTATCCCAAAGAGGTAAAATTTTGGATGACCAACCTATTTCAACCTATGAAATCACAGAGCTGCTGAATATTGTGATGGCAAGACTGGAGACCATTCACCATACATTCTACCACTGTGATTCGTAGAATCATTAAGACTGGGACTTTGTTGTTGATGCTATTGTTACTAACTTTGTTATTTTAAACTGAAAGTAATCTTAGTGATCATCATTCTAAATATCTCATTTTACAGATGAATAAACTGAGGCCCAAAGGGTTTAAGACATATCCAAAGTCTATTTCAAATCCATACAATAATGGAAACCAAAAAAATCTCACCAGATGGAAATGCTAACTTCCTACAAACAGGTAAAACAACTGTATTTGGGAATATTATATTTGAATATGTATGATTCCAGTATCCAAAATTTAATGCATGCGTTTAGACCAGGGTTAAAATGTTTATTATCAACTGGTTTATATATTCTTATGGGAATTATTTGAATACATAAA
The DNA here is from genome assembly GCF_000147115.1 of Myotis lucifugus. NCBI lineage: Eukaryota > Metazoa > Chordata > Mammalia > Chiroptera > Vespertilionidae > Myotis > Myotis lucifugus. The sequence continues at coordinate 1,032,616 of NW_005871119.1, read as the reverse complement.
TTCTTGCCTAGGTTTGAAGTTTAAGGTCCATTTTTTTAGGTCCATTTATAAGGTCCAAAGACTTATAGCTAAACAACTTTTCTCCAGAGGATATCTCTACTCTTATATCTCTATGCTTCAAGACCCAGAGGCAACAGTAGTACAATAGAGAAAGTCCACTTCTGGTTTGATACGAGGGGAGAGGGTGTAATGTTGTGAATTACATTTTTCTTATAGTTGCATTTTTTTAGTCTGTAGATATATTTTGGATAGACAGTGACCTAAAGACTTCCACCAATGAGTCATATGACTTGTCAGATCATCAAAGCACAATTTGTAAGATATTCACCAACAGAGCTATTGTTCGCAGTTCTGCTATGAGCTAAAAGATGGTTTTGGATTAAACTTAGATATCCTTAGTTCAATAGAATTTTTCTATGTTACTAGTATAGTGAGCTTGAATATCATCTGCTGGTGTGATTTGTATCTTTCTTGAATTTTTAATCAAGGGTCTATCCATGACCAAAGCTTTTATATAATCATAGTTTTTAGGAAATAGTAATTCTTACTTGACCTAATGAGTGATTCTCTTCATAAGAAAGCTAAGCACAGTATGCAAGGGCATTAGTTTCTGATTAGCTATTGCAGGATATTATCCCAAAGGTGGCAGAAAATCAATCACTTCATAAGAACAGCAATTTGTACAGTGATTAGGCTACTGAGATGGACCTACGTATTCATTTTTCAGTGGGATTGATATGCTAATGCTGAGCAATAAAGTCTCCTACTGGGTAGAATCTTGTTATCTTAGAGATGATCTTCTTTTTGGTTTTAAAAAAAGCTGAACCTAGTTAAAATCCTCTTGAAATTCTCATTTTTGAAGGTCCATAAATAATTTCTATATCCTTTTTATTTGTTTTTAAAAATGAATGTACAGGAACATTTTATCTTGTCTTAGTTGAGTTAAAATTTATAAATGATAGTCAGCTCTGGCATTCTTCATTTTTAACTACATATTCTGAGTGGATTGTTTCAGTGAGGATTATATTGACTGCAAAAAAACAAAACCCAATAATAGAAGCTGAAACAATTAGAGCAATTTATTGATGCAGAAACAGAAAAGCCCCGAGGTAGGGTAGGCTTCGGCATAGTCCAGCCTGGACTCTGGGCCCCTGTTTTACAGTTTGCTCAGATTTGCCCTGCTCCGTGTTGGTGTCATCTTGACTGGCTTCTTCCATGCTTTTAATGTGGCTTCCAGCCCAATGTCTTTCATGCTTCCTCATTCACATTAACTGTGGGTTGTGGGTGACGGGGTGGGGACGCTGGAGAAAAAGAATCTTCTCTTTAAGAACAATCAAATAAGAGCCCTGGCCTTTGGTTTAACTGGATCACCCTTTATCAATCACACCGGCCAACAGCATATATTCTCTGATTGGAGACGGCTATCAATCGGAGTCCATCTTTGCAGGGTTAGGTAGAGAAAGAGAAAACATCTAATCTCATCTTAACCACAAAATGGGGAAAAGGTAAAGAATGGATGTGTTGAGACCTCGGTTTTCTCTATATTGAGCTAGTAAACATCTTCCCTGGAGCTGGAGCGCTCACCTCTCCAGGGGATGCCTGGTTTATATGAAATCCTGTGCTCTTCTTTTTGCTCCAACTCCATCTCTTTTTTTCACTACAGAGAGAATGTTGAAATAATGAGAGAAAAACTAGACTATTTCATTTTATTATCATTATAATTTTATTGGGTCCAATTCAACTAGAATATAACAGTGAACCATAAGAATCTCTAGATTTTAAATATATTTTATTGATTTTTTACAGAGAGGAAGGGAGAGGGATAGAGAGTTAGAAACATGGATGAGAGAGAAACATCGATCAGCTGCCTCTTGCACACCTCCTACTGGGTATGTGCCCACAACCAAGATACATGCCCTTGACCAGAATCAAACCTGGGACCCTTGAGTCCACAGGCCGACGCTCTATCCACTGAGCCAAACTGGTTAGAGCAGAATCTCTAGATTTTAGAGTAGCAGGTACCAGATAGTAGACATGGATTATACAAAAAAAAATAAATACAAAGTTATATTTAAAAAATAAACAACTTTTCTAGTATATTAGTCAGGATTCTCTATAGCAGTGGTTCTCAACCTGTGGGTCACGACCCTTTTGGGGGTCAAACGACCTTTTCACAGGGGTCGCCTAAGACCATCGGAAAACACATATGTAATTACATATTGTTTTTGTGATTAATCACTATGCTTTAATTATGTTCAATTTGTAACAATGAAAATACATCCTGCATATCAGATATTTACATTATGATTCATAACAGTAGCAAAATTACAGTTATGAAGTAGCAACAAAAATAATTTTATGGTTGGGGGTCACCACAACATGAGGAACTGTATTAAAGGGTCGCGGCATTAGGAAGGTTGAGAACCACTGCTCTAGAGAAACAGAATCAATAGGACAAGTATATATGGAAAAAGATTTATTATTACTAGAGGCCCGGTGCACAGGATTCATGAACTGGGGGTGGGCATGGCTGTAGGGATCGACCCACTGTGGGAGTACTGCTCATCCCGGTCAACTAAATGGCTATGGACCTGCCCTCAGAGCAGCTGCTCCCTGGTCCAGCATCTTCCCTGGAGCTGGAGCACTCGCCTCTTCAGGGGACCCGGTCGGGGCTGCGCCCAGATACAATAGCACTGAGACATGGTGGAGTAGGCCTCAGTCCCGTGGCCATGAACTCACACCCCAGCCTCCGTGGTCAGCTCAACGAGCCTGGCAGCAGCACTACACAGCCTATGGGCATCCGGAGGAGGTGGCAGGGAGCAATGAGGAACCTGGGGCGAGGAGGCGACGATTGCAGCCTGGGTTTCTGCCCATCGGCCTGGGGTTCGCAGTGGAAGCAGCAGCTCATCCAGGTCAGCTGAGGGGCACTCCCACTGTGGTAGCACACTGACCACCAGGGGACAGTTCCTGCATTGAGTGTCTGCCTCCTGGTAGTCAGTGCATGTCATAGCGACTGGCCGAGTGGTCATTCTGGCCATTCTGTTGTTCGGTTGCTGGGCTTTTATTATATAGGACTAGAGGCCCAGTGCATGAATTCGTGCATGAGTGGGGTCCAGCCGGCCTGCCCTGATGGGGGTTGATTGGGGCCGGGATGGCTCGGGGAGAGGAGATGCAGGCGGTTGCCTGGCAGGCCCTGCACCCAATTGGGGTGGGGGTGGGGGACCATAGGGGGCGGGGCTGGCCAGGGGGAGGGGCCACGGGAGGTTAGGGGGGCTGATCGCAGTGTGCGTCATAGCGACTGGTCGTTCTGGTCGTTCCGGTCATTCTGTTGGTCTGGTTGCTTGGCTTGTATATATATAGATAAGATGCTGGCTCACATGAATATGGAGGCTGAGAAACCCCATGATCTGCTGTCTGCAAGCTGAAGAATCAGGAAAGCTGATGTAGATACCAGCCTGAGATCCAGGACTGGTGAGGGAAGGAGAAGAAGATTCATGTCTCAGCTCCATCAGTATCAGGCCCAGTGGTTTCAATCTTCCTCTGTGTTTTTGCTCTATTCAGGCTCCCCATAGATTGGGTGATGCCGTCAATATTGAAAAGGGCCATCTTGCTTTACTCAGCCTACCAATTCAAATGCTAATCTCTTGTAGAAACACCCTCACAGACTCATCCAGATAATGCTTAACCAGATATCTGGGCATTTCTTGACCCAGTCGACACAAAATTAACCATCACAGCTAGGCATAACATGGTGTAGTGAGAAGAGCACAAGATTTGAACTGGCATGCTCCAGCAAGGACATGACTAGGCAAGTCCCTTCTCTGAGATTTAGAGGCATGAAAATACCTAACCTACCTAATGTGTAAGAAGTTGTTGAAAGCTTAAAAAAGATAATTAATAGGAATTCGCTTTTATACTATGAAATGCCATACAGATTCAGTATTAATTGAAAGTTAAATATTCCAGTATATTTACTAGAAAGCTCCTTATAGACTGCAAGCTCCTAAGGGTAGAGCATTGTTTCTTTATCAATATTCCTCCACTGTGTCTACCAATAACTCTCCATCGGATAATTAAAGAGTGCCATGAAAATAAGGATCATAGGCTTAATTATGATAATCAGGAAAGATATCTGTGGTATTAGAGAAAGCGAGTTAAGTTAAAGGAATAAATGATAATATTGGGTCAAAGTTAGGAAAATACAAGGAAATTTTGAGTTCCTGAATTAGAACTAATACTATGTCATCAAAATATTTAGTGTACCCCAAATTCCATCATGCCAGTGGCTATCCCCTGTTTCACTAAGAGTTCGCAGCTAAGATTATTAGGAGATTTTCCCCCTTTGGGAAATCATCTCTAACTTTTAAAGGACCTCCAAGGGAAATGGGGTTGGCTTTAAAGCTGAATTTGCTGGAAGGCATCTATAAAATTTAGCAAAAATGTACCTATATTCCCACATTCTGTATGTAGCTAGGGGATCTACACAATTGATGTAGTTCTTATAAATCTCCAAAAAAGAAATAAAAATCTTTGGTCCTCTGCGTATGCTCTATAGTCCTAGAAAAATCAATGATACTCTTCACAGGAAACATGAAGCTTTAGGCACATGTGTTTTCACTCTAAAACTTCTTTCTATAACTAAATGCAATTAGTTGTCACATGTCTTTGATTTATTGTCATTTATCAACACTTAAAGTTTTGCTAGAATGTGTAAAGAATGCACAATTAGATACAATCCCTGCTGAATTGGGGGTGGGGGGCAATTTTCCTCACAAAACTCTCAATAAGGCACCCTCTGTGTACTGCAATAGATAACCCACAAATCACAGCAACGAATCCCGCAAATTGTACTATTGGGAAGCAGCACTTTAAATGATGGTCTGATATTTCCAAAAGATAATGTCACCATGACATTTTCAGTCTTTTAATATCCTTTTATTGAGTCCCTTTCGTATCATCCTAGGGCAGAAGCCACTTGAGCTAGAAGAGCTGAAATGCATTTTTGTTATTTGTCATGCTCTGTTTTGCCTAGCCAGCTGGGCCATTACAATATAGCCTCCCAAGTTCTTAGTGGGAGGTATCTTATTCTCTCCACCAGGAGAACAAAGATGCCATTTGTGAAATAAGAAAATGTTCCCTTCTGCCATGGCTCTATTTTCAGGAAAATAATGTTTACCTATTAGGCGTCTTCCTGGGTTGAGTTGCCATGTTCATTCCATGTCACCCTAGAAGTAGCAGAGGTCAGCAATGGCCCTCAAGTCCACAGACTCAGATGGGCATTCTTGGCCAAGATTATGTGTGTGTGTGTGTGTGTGTGTGTGTGTGTTTGTATCTGGAAAGTTTGTATAAAAAGTACACATACAATACATAAGATAATCTAGCCTATCATACAGAATATTATGTTCAAAGCTGAAAATCATGTGTCCAAGAAAGAACACCATCAAATAGTAAACATTTTAATTGTTGACTTTCTTCCATGCATCATTATAGTAACTAGTCTATGACTAGTGACCCATATCTCAATGTCACAAACATCTCTTTATCATAGCTCTCTCAATTGTTTATCTTCCTCCCTTTCTATAGATTGATAGATAGATAGATAGATGATAGATAGATAGATAGATAGATAGATAGATATTGCGTTACTCAGGGTTCTCCAGAGAAACAGAACCAATAGGATGTGTGTGCATGTGTGTATTTGTTTTTCTTAAGGCAGTATTACATTTTTTGTTTTATTCTTCATCAAAAACTATTATTCCCATTATTTAAAGTAAAAATAAGTGACTATCATTGTGAAAAACTTGGAAAAGTCAGAAAAGTATAAGGGGAAATAACAATCAAGCCTAATGGTGACTAATTCAAACCAACAAATAACCTTTTTACTTTGGGAAATTTCAAGCATATATAAAAATAAAAATGATAGTATAGTGAATCCCCATGGCCCCATCACCCAAATTCCTTAATACTAACTCATGGCTAAGCTTAGGAGAGAGATATGTTTTAAGGAATTGATTCATGTGATTATGGAGGCTGGAAAGTCCAAATATGCCAAGTGGGCCAGCGGGCTTGAGACCCAGGAGAGCTGATGAGGCAGATAAAGTCTGAAGGCAGTCTTCCGGAGAGTTCCCTCTGCTCTGGGAGGCAGATCTTTTTGTCCTATTCAGGCCTTCAACTGATTGGATAAGGCTCCCCTACTTATAGAGGGCAACACTTACTTAAAGTTCACCAATTTGAATGTTAATCTCTTCCAAAAGCATCCTCTTAAGTTGACACACAATATTAACCATCACAGATTTAGATAGGCCTATAGCTATTTCTTTATCCATCTACTAGAGGCCTGATGCACAAAATTCGTGCAAGAGTAGGCCTTCCTTCCCCTGGCTGCCAGCATGGGCTTTCCTCTGGCCCTGGGACCTGGGCTTCCCTCCGGCCGCTGGCAGACACCTGGGACCCGGGCTTCCCTTGCAGCCCTGGCTGCATCTGGAAGGACCAAAGGACATCCAGAAGGATGTCCAGTCTAATTAGCATACTATGCTTTTATTATTATAGATGCCTCTATATACAGATATACAGAAATATTTTTTCCTCTCCCTCTTTGTCATTTAGACAAATTAGACCTGAATCCAAATTGCAGCCCCCAAAATTATGTGTGACTGTGGCATGTTATTAAACCTTCATAAGGGTCAATCTCCTCATTTATACACTACAGATATCACAACTCTTCTTTAAGTTCACTTAAAGGGTAGATGAGGCCTGGCTGGGTTGATCAGTGGTTAGAGCGTTGGCCTGTGCACCAAAGGGTTGTGGGTTCAATTCCTGGTCAATGGCATGTACCTGGGTTGCAGGTTTGACCCCCAGCTCGGTCAGGGAATGTGGGGGAAGCAACCAATTGATGTGTCTCTCTCACATCGATGTTTCTCTCTCCCTCCTTGGGTGAGGATTAAAAATAAAATAAATAAACAAAATAAAATAAAGGGTAGATAAGGTAAATCAGATAATATGTATAAAGACCTGATACCATGTCTGACCCATAGTAAATACTCAATAATGAAAACCACTATCCATTTATTCAAACAAATATTTATGTACCTCAATTCTTCCCATTTCTCTACCTCTACTGCTACCACTCTGGTCAGGTTACTCTGATGTATCTTGTCTGGACTGGTTCAATAGCCTCCTAAATTATCTCTCCATTTCACACTGGGGGTGGGCAGGGAAAGCCTGACTGATGAATGACATTTGAGTGAAGCATGGATATATCTGGTAGAAAATAGTATTTGCGGGGAGGTAAGAGGGGCAGAGATGACGAAAGAAAATCTAAACAGCATGAGTGTTCAGCATAGAAATACAGTTCCTTGAGTTTTGAAAAATGGCATCCCTTTTATTCTGCCCAACAATGTGAAAACAATCTTGGTAAAAAAAAAAAATCTGATACCACGGAAGCAAAATGTGTTATTTCTTTCTTCCTTGATGCCTCCCTAAAACAGAACATGTGAGTTGACCTAGAAAAGGAAAGCATGTTAGTTGCAAGTAGAGCCCACTTAGGAGAGAGAGAGCATGCTGGGCTCCAGCTGCTTCGACTATCAAAATCAGATGCTGACTTTTTAAATATTAAAGATTAGTTTTGCTATTGAATCAATATGAAAGCAGATGAGACACCAGGATGAGGTCTCTTCCATCCAGCACTCACATTTTATGGTTTAAATAGTATTTGACTCTTCCTGCACAAACCTGTGGGCGCCTTAGTGAATAAAACAGTTGTACCAAGGCTTAGTTTAACTCCAAACCCAGAATTTTAACATCTTGATGTAAAAAGACACCAGTGTTGGTCAAATAGAGAGAGACCTTTAACTCAAATACACAAAATTGAGAAAGCCAGCACAATACTATCGGTGAGTGGTAAAGAAAACCCTGAATCCATAACCAGCACATTTGCCTGCACAAAACCAATCACATTAAGTTGGTTTTTCAGCAATGTGTCTATTTTTTCTTAATCTGTTAGTTTGTAACCTCAAGTCTGACAAAACATAAAAATCATATTTTTGTTATTTTGGCAGTGTATAAATAAGCTTCCCTAATATGGCAATTAGCTCTTTTGTTTTTCCTCCCTTTCTTAACTGCCCTTGGAGGGTTTAAAGTTTAAACAGTCTTTGCCCTCTATTGAAAAGAGGAACTGGCTTTGATTGGTTGAACTCTGGGTTTAATGGTAAGAAGGATTTTTCCCACCAGAGGACTTGAAAGAAAAAGGATTTGCATCTATGGACAAGATGCTTTTAAAAAAGCAGACAGGAAAGAGGAGGATTTCTCCCAGGCAAGGAGATACTCCCTCAGGTGTGGGTGGGAGGAGAGAAGCAGAGAGTTGCAACACCCTGCAGAAGAACGGACTGTGAGAAACTTCTAGGTAGAAGGCTCCTGGGCAACTTTGCTGGGACACCTGCACCCCAAGTATAGCATGAAGTCACAAAGGGCACCACCAGGGGCGATGTTCTAATGCTCACAAGTGGGGAGGGAGGAAGCCATCATCCTTAGCACCCTTCATTCTTGCGAGCATGGACAGTCTACCCAGGGACTTTGTTGTTCCTTTCATTGGTGTGTCATCTCCTCTCCAGATGCCACTTACCAGGACCCATGCTTGTCTGTGCCCCTAGACTCTATGAGACCTTACTCTGAGGGGCAGCTTCCCTCTCAACATCTTAGGACACCTACAAGGCAAGAGCATTTAGATGGAGCAACTCCAGACCCTATGAGCTAGGATAGAGATTAATGATGCTTCCATTCTACAGCGTATTTAGGGATATATTTTGGTCCTATGTAAGTCAGCATAAAGTGTTTAATAAACCCTATTGGGCAGCACTCTGCAACAACTGGACATTACCATACCTCTATCACAGGAAAGATTTTAATAATCATTCTCACTGAACCTCTCAATATAATGTTACAGTAATTAGTACCCATAGTCTCAAAAAGAACCAATCACTTATTTTGCCTTTAGAATTTTTTTTAATAGGAAACACAACTTCTGCCTCCAACCCCCTAAGTTTTCTCTGCTCAATTAGCAAGAAATTCCAAACATGGATCTCCAGAAGTGATTATAAACTAGAGTCACTATTTTGAAGATTTCCAAGAGGGATGACTAAGAAACGGCATCAAGATACAGGAGAAGGGAGAACTATTGGCTGCCTGAGTCCATTTCAAACACATTCCATCACAGCCCTGACACTTTCCTCTTTTTCCACTACCAATTGGAAAGGCAGCACTGGGTCCTCCTCTTTACTAATGGATTCCTAGAGACACAGTCACACCCACCCAACACTCACTCAGATTGAGGTGTTTTTTTAAGGCAGTGATTACATTTTTGGTAATCCGGCAGATCTGCCACATGTTCTTATCTTCCTTGGGAATACGGTATATTTCCTGCTTCTTTGGAAATGCCATAAAAATACCATTCTTAAAAGAGCTAACACAGCCCAACTGGTGTGGCTCAGTGGTTGAGTACTGACATATGAACAGGAGGTCACGTTCGAGTCCCCATCAGGGCAGAGTAGGGGATATGCAGGAGGCAGCCAATTGATGTTTCTATCCCTCTCCTAAAAACATTTTTTAAAAAGAGCTAGTATATATTTATACTTACACTTTCTATATATTCATTGCCTACCTATACCATCCCCTATATATACAGACATGCTATATAATCATCAATTTTTTCATAAATACCATGAAAATTAGGATTTTCCCATTTCATGATAAATTCAGAGTAAGTTGTTCCATGAAGCTCTTCTTCATTCCATTTATTTATCTTGCAAATATGTAAAAATAAAACACAACACTGTCTGCAATAGGTCTGGTATATTCTATAGTTTAATACGAATAATGCAGGTATGATAAATTTCCTTCAAATCTCAAGGTGAGCTTTCCCAAATAATCTAAGTCCTGCCCCCACCAGCTTTCCATGATCTATGAAGAGCATGCTGCAGCTTGTCCACCCCCGCCTGCCTATGACTGGCAGGCACATAAAACCTACAAATAGCTGCAGGCCATTGACTATAAAGACATTCCTCCTCCAATTTATTGATCCCACTGCAATTTGGCTGAAACTATGCTTGCTTCTTTTTGGAAATTGCTCTTGCTGAGGTTACTCATGACCTTGTAAAGTCAATCCAATGAATGGATCTGTTTCTTACCTTACTTGGCATCTCCCTTATATTCTTTTTCTTCTCATCTGGCACACTCTCCCTAATGGGCTTATAATTTCTCAACTTATATTTCCAGTCCCAACAGCCTCCTAAACATCTCTTTGGGGTAGGAGGGATGTGGGGTCCCACAGGCATTTCAACTCAACCCAGCCTAACCATGTTTGGATATTTTTCAGTCTTCTGTCCTTATAAACCTGCTCTTCTTGGATTCCCAGTCTTGCTAACTGTCTCTTAGTGGGATGAGGAAGGGTGCAAGAGGGAAGAAGGGTTCCATGGGGCCAGAAATGAGCCTGGAAGAAAAGTTTATCAAGGTCAAGGGGGACACCTAAATGTGTGCACAGTCCAATGGGAAGATGACTCTGTGGGCCAGAGCTAGTCTAACTGGATGCCAGAACCAAGGAGACCCAAAGCCAAGAGTCTGAGTACCAGAGAGAATGAAAAAGGCACAGCGGACTGAGACAAGCCACTGTGTACTAGTATCATGTTTTACAAAATACTTGCACACTTTTATCTCTTTTGACTAACTCTGTTATCGAGATGAGGAATTGAGTAACATGCCCCATGTCACAGAACTGGAAAATGAGGAAGTCTGGTCTCCAAACCAGGCAACTGACTTCAGATTCTAAGTGGTGACGGTGCCAGCACTCCATCCAAGTTTAGGCTAGTCCGCATGAAGGTGGCAACAATTGTGACCTCTAAAGTGACATGGATATTTCAACAACAGTTGTAACTCCTGATGTAACATTTGCATTTTTACTCTCTCCCACCTCTACTTGTGACCCTGAGGCCAAAAGACAAGCATTCTTCTTCAATAGGATCTTGCAATTTCCCAACAACACTTATTTGCATGAAAAGCAAACAAAAAGTAATAGAAAAAAAGAGCTGACATATTATTCGTAGGGCTAAGATTGATTCATTTTGCCCTGGGTTCATTACTTTTATGACTGAATTTTTCTTAAAATCATCATTGAAAACCACAAGTGTTCAGCACCAGTCAGTCATCAGCACCAGTCTGAATTTTCTTTTGTCTTTCAATGTTACTCTTACAAATAATCAACTGAATATGAGATGTACTTCTTGGCAATTCATTTTAGAAAATGATGGGCTCTGACTCTAGAGTACAGTATTTGCAAACTGAGAGTCTAACAAAATGGAACAAAAAAGCGAATGCTGAATGAAGTACCACTTTCAAAAACCAAATTACAAATTGTGTACAAACTAATTACCAATATTTTCCCTGACAGATGCTTGGGAAGGCAAACATAATCTGCATTTCATAAATTACAATAATTTATGGTTTACAATGTGTTTATAAAGGCAGTGATCTTTAGATGAACTGGCCATTATGCCCGCTTGAATTATTGAAAATTGCAGCAGTGTGGGAAGAGTTTATGTAATGAACAATTCTGACTGGAATTTTTTCTTGCTTTTGGAGGAAAATCAAGCTGCTAAACAAATGTTTAAAGTTAAATTATATTTTTCTCATATGCAAACTATACTTTAAAATTATTTTTGTTTTTCTTTTTAAAAATTGTTTTTAAACTTTACAGAACCAAAGCGAAATAGGAGAAACAACCACAAAATGAATCACATACATATAATAATGCCATTATTTAAATATAATAATTACCTTTTTTGGTGCATATTCTCTTCCAGTATTTTTTCATATGCATATATTTTATGTGGTGATAATATCCAGGGTGGGGCAAAAGTAGTTTACAGGTGTCAATATGCAAAGCACAGTTTGTTTTTTGTATTTTTATTTATTAGTAATTGTATTATTTTCTATACAAAGAACAGTACACCTACTTTTGCCCCATCCTGTATAATTCTATTTCATATTTCATAGCTTATTAAATCATTCTCTTGTTTTGCATTTATATTCCTTCTGATTTTTAATTAGACATTAGCTTTTCTTTAAATTTTGTTTTATTGCTTAAAGTATTACAGAGTATTACATATGTCTCCTTTTTTTTTTCCCCTTGACCTTCCCCTGGCCTCCCCAGACATTAGCTTTTTAAAATGCTTGATGGATACAGAATATAATTATGTCTTTTTGAAGGCGGGGGGTGGGGGGGGGGAGAGTGTCATTCTTATATATCGTAAACAAAAAGAAACCCACATTCACTTATGAACCATTTTTTGGATGCGTACACTGATCTCTTCTGGCCTCGGATGTGGTTAAATACATGTTTCCACCACTGAGTGTCATTAAGCCTGAAATGGCTCTGCTCCAAAAGACCTGGGACCTTTGTGTTAAGAATTGCACACACAAAAATGGCTAAAACCTGAACTGTAATATAATACATCCCCATGTATCCCTCTATTCGCTTGATAAAAAGGACAGATCATATTTCTATACCAAAATGTTTATCTCAGGAACCAGTGTAGCTCAGTGGTGATGATCCTGGGCTTTGAAGTCAAGCTGACCTATGTTTAAAGCTGACCTGTGGCTCAACTCCGTCCTACTGCTTTGGTCAACATTAGAATCTACATGAATGGTGCCCCCTGGAATAGGGCAGGGTAGGGCCACTTACCTACTCCTCAATGGGAATGTACTCATGGAGTTGTAAAAGGTAGGTCCCCAAGCTTTGGGTAAGTTATTTAATTTCTGATTCTCAGCTTCCAAATTTGTAAAACTGGGGAGTTATAATAGTACCTAATTTGTTGATTTGTTGTACAAATTATAGGGGAAAACATTGCAGTAAAGTATTTAGCCTAGTGCCTAAATTAGTAAGACCTCGATACATGTAAACTCCTACTATAATTTTTCCAAAAATGTATACTTTCAAAAGAAGGATTTAGAGAGATTAAGTTATTTTGCATGTTTTTACATCATATGGTTAGTTTCTGTTCTCAGTTACTACATCAGTCTACTCAGAATGGATGAATAGCATGCAGAAGAATACACTAGAATAACCATGTACTCATATTCTCCATCCCTGAGCCTGAAGGATGATCTGATTTTATCTTAAACCAGAGTCACTGATCTGTGAATAAATCCCTGAACTAAACTACTTGTAATTCAAAGGCTCTTGGAGAAATCAGCTGTGGGAAACTCTTTTAGCTTGGATAGGATTCAGTGAGGCCACAAGCTACAGTAGGGACTCCTTAGCTAAGGAAACAGGAGTAGTCGAGGACAGGGGACTGGGTAGAAATAGAAGACATGCAGGGCTGATCGAGGAGTCTGAAAGGAGACAGTATTCAGGAATGGTCAGAGTAATAGGGGGTGAGCACAGTTATGAGAGTCTATAGAAAAATCATTCATAATCTAATAATCACTGCTGAATGCCACTATGTGCTAATCCTTGGGAATAATGAAAGGAATGAACACGAGCGATACCATTACTCATTCTCATGAGGCTTATCTACATTTGTTTGTATCTTGGGCATGGGATGGGGATAGATTGAGTCAGAGTAAAGAGTATCACTAGAATAGACATAGAACTGAGGTTCCAGTCCAATTACAGATCTTGGAGCCAACACAGATGCTTCCTAAAGCAGTTATAGATTTCTGAGGCTATCTAGGTGATTCCTCTGGTGGCTTATAGATCAGAAGGGAAGGAGAACCACTATGAGGTCAACCAGCATGTCTTTTCTTGCTGCCTTTTATTCCAACCCCACAGCAATTGGGAATAGATCCAACTATTTGAGGACCACACTGAGGAATTGAGGTGGTAGAGGCGGCACATAAAAGAGTTGCCCTGTTGGATACAGCCTAATGACCTATGCTAGACTCTCTCAGGAACCAGTCTATAATGAATCGAATTAGACTTGCACACTTGCAAATTGACAGAAGAATGATCAAGAAGAGAAAAAGGAATCTTGAAAGTGGACAATATACTGCAAATTAAGAGATATTTTGAACTTGAACCCTTCTCCACAGGATGACAGTTTAATCACACTGATTCCTCAGCATAAAATGCAGTTTTGTCAGATAGATTTCAACCACAATTTACTTTAACCATCCTACTACAGTTCTGAGATAAAAGACAGCCAACTCTGTTGGAACAAACTCCATTTGTCCTTTATGTTGTCAAAATGTTCTTGTCTTGGGTGAGAAGCCCCAGTAACCATGCACAAATCTTTATAAATAACTTATCTTTCAGATGCTTGTAGATATTACTTCATGTTTCCTTTATGTTAAAGTTTGTAGGACATGACTCATGTCATATTTCTAGAAGGCCAAAGCTAAGTGAACATGCTTCAATACAGGAACACTCAAGGTTGCAATTAATCTTGCAAGCTTCATTTAAGGAAGGTATAGAGGAGGACAATAATTCATTCTAAAGTCATTGGTTTATGCCCTCAAAGTCATTTCTCATTTTAGCAACAAAGAGGATTGTTTTATTAGAAGAAATAAAAGTATACACATGGTATTTGTAATACTAATGTAATAAGTTCAGCTTTCCTATGGAGAACTTTATCCATCTTCAAAGTTCTTCATTCTAGAAGGCTCTCCCAGGTGAGTTAACACTTCCACACAATGGTGCACAGGGGATGTGGCCTGGAAAAGGAAGCTTGAAGGGCGGTAGCTGAGGAGGGTCTACCTTCCAAAGAGGAGGAAGATAATGGGAGGATGGCTGCACATTTCAGGATTTAAGGTCCTGTTCAGAACCAGTTCTACACATAGGTAGTTGAGTACGTTAAGAGTTGTTTAGTCAAGAATTGTTTGGTCACAAGAGAATGAAACACACTCCAGTAAGCTTAAGAAAAAGGTGTGTGTGTGTGTGTGTGTGTGTGTGTGTGTGTGTGTGTGTGTTTAAAGATTCAAGGGCTGGTCTCACTAAAGAATGAAACCCCCTCTGGAAAAGATATCTG
Source organism: Myotis lucifugus (assembly GCF_000147115.1). Taxonomy (NCBI): domain Eukaryota; kingdom Metazoa; phylum Chordata; class Mammalia; order Chiroptera; family Vespertilionidae; genus Myotis; species Myotis lucifugus. The sequence goes on along the minus strand of NW_005871119.1, from coordinate 1,017,602 downwards.
TATCTTTAGGACCACATGTCTTTCATCTTTGTTCCTCTTAAGGTTTTTTCTTCATTCCATTCTCCACAGACTGGCTTTCCATGTTTTGAGATGCACAGGTCAAAAATGGCTGCAGGCCTCAGCTTTGCATCATTTTCTGTTCTAAGGCTGCCACACAGTCACTAGAGCTCCAGTGTCCCAAATCCAAATTCTTAAAAGGGAGCCTCTAATTGGCATAACTTGGGTCAGGTGTCTGCCTACTGGGCTGCCTGCCTACTTAGCAGGGGCGATGGGGGCAGGCTCTCTGAGAAGGAGTATGGGATAGGAGAAATGATTAGCAGAGAAAATGATTTTAAAAACACAATGACAATGCCTTAGCAAAATGTCCTTTCTTGTATTTGTTATTTTATTATAATCACTCCTTTAGTTTTTGAAACAGACCATACAGTACAGTTAAAAGGTAAGTGTACCCCTCACAGGGGTAAATTCATTTACCCACTGGTACCCATTTTAAGATCCCATCACAAAAGAATCAGGTTAACCAGTTAATGACCCAGCCAGACAATAACCAGTAGCCTACAAAGTGTCTGAAGGGAAAGTATCAAGGACAAATAAAATTTGATTGCAATTAAGGAGAAAGACAAAATGATTAGAGCTGAGCACTTACTTAGAGGATGTGGCAGATGGCGTTTGCCCACAAACCTGGCCTGTTTCAACTCATTATGGATCCCAACTCCTTCTCACTTCTATGCCTTTGCACAGGGACACATTCGTGCTCTTCTTGACCTTACTAACTCTTACTCTCTCTACAGTACTGTTGTGGGTTGAATTATATCTCCCCCAAAGATATGTTGTTGAAGTCCTAACCCTAGGAACCTGTGAGTGTATTATTTGGAAATAGAGTATTACAGATGTAATCCAGTTAAAATGAAGTCAGATTATATTAGGGTGGCCCTACACCCATTTAATGGTGTCTGTATGAGGAGAGGGAGATTTTCAGACACAAGGAAGAAGGCGAGGTGACAATGGAGTCAGAGCCTGGAGTGATGCAGCTATAAACTAAGTAACACCAAGGAATGCCAGTAGCAACCAGAGGTGAGAAGAGGCAAGAAAAAAAAGATTTCTTCGGTCATAGAATGGCCCTGACAACACCTTGATTTTGGACTTCTAATCTCCAGAAGGCTGAGAGAATAAATTTATTATTGAGCTACCCAGTTTGTGGTACTTTGGTACAGAAGACACACTAAATGAATACAAGTGCTATTCTCAGGCATATACTTCCCAGCTATAGCTATAGATTGAATGTATTCCCCTGAAACTCATATGTTGAAACCCTAACCTCCAATGTGACAGTATTAGAAAGTAGGGTCTTTGGGAGGTGATATCATGAATGGGCTTAGTGATGGTAGAAAAGCCAGTCAGAGAAAGTCAAGTACTTTATGATTTCACTCCTGTGTGAAATCTAATGAACAAAATGAATTACCAAGCAAAAGAGAGACAGACTCATAGATAGAGAGCAGGCTGACAGCCGTTGGGCGGGGGCTGGAGAGCTGTGTGGGGTGGTGGTGAAGAGATTGAGCAAAAAAGGCAAAAAAAGAGAAGAAACTCATGGACAAGATCAATAGCATGGTGATATCTGGTGGGGGGGGGGGGAGAGAAGGGAAAGGGGAGTAATTGGTGATGGATGGAGACTTGACTGGGTTAGTGAATATACAATAGAGCGTACAGATGATGTGTTGTAGAATTGTGCACCTGAAGTCTATATAATTTTGTCAGCCAGTGTCATCCCGATAAAGTCAATATAAATAAATACATACATACATGCATACATACAAAAAAATAAAAGAGAATCCAGACAGCTCCTCGCCCCTTCCACCATGTGAGGACACAGTGAGAACTGCTGTCACTGAATTTGTTAGCACTTTGATTTTATACTTTCTAGCCACAGAACTATAAAAAATAGTTGTTCTGTTGTTTCTAAGCCGCAGTCTATGGTATTTTGTTATGGCAGCCTGAACAAACTAAGACAACATTCAAAGGCTGTGGTGATATCCTTTTCCCATATGAGCATACTGTGCTTTTCACTGCCATAACTGCCACCTCTCTACTATAGTAGGGATGATACTGTTCCATAATTGTGTACTTTTCTGTCTCTGGATTGTAAAGATTTCGAGGTACCAGAAACTGTCCTTATAGGGAATTCAATAAGTATTTATTACATTGAGATGAAGACTATTTTCATATGTAGTATATCTGCAATGCTCTTGTATGAAAATATATCTCAAGAATTTAAGACATGCAAGTATGGAACAAATTCAACTCATATTGAATAATGTAACAGTGTAGCGACTCTAGCATACATTCAAATATGCTACAGGAAGAAATTACAGAGCCAAATAATTAAATAACTGAGTGTGCCAACTTTTATTTGGTTGCCCCCCCACCCCCAGTCCAGGTAAAATAAGGGAAAAAATTTTAATTTAAAAAATATACTTCTCTGAGGGGAAGAAGAAGCCTCAGGTTGGTTTTATGAATTTAACTCTCCATAGAAACCTTTCCATTCAAATAAAGTCATTGTAATTCATGAATTCAGACATGCAGTACAAATGCAGATGAAGATAAATAGCACATGAGCCATTCCAGGCAGGCAGATTCATGGGGGAAATTCGAAGCCGTCATCAGGAGAGTTAATGGAAAGTCCACTAATCCAAACTCTCAGACAGGATAAATGGAGTAGTAGGCTTCCTATCCAATTTGCTCTCACATTAGGTCTGCTTCTCTGGAGAGGATGTGGGTGAGGTTTCCATTTACCCCCAAGTGCATATTAGCGGCTACAGTGCCATTTTGAGACATTATAAATTCTAGACATGTTTTTATTTTTCTAAATAAAGATATAACTGAGAGATTCTCCATGTTATGTCAGGATATTAGTTCTCGCTAGTGTGAATAATCACTACTTAATGTTAAATTGCTCTTCAGTTAAGTGGCACAAATTGTCTGCTAGGTGGCATGCAGCTCAAGGGGTGCCAGGCAGACAGTCTCATCTACACATTGAGTGGCATAATTGCACTTTCTATAATGCATGTCACTTTGGTACTTGGGTGGGCAGAGTCTATTTTTACCTACTTTTTATACTCAAAAGAGCTTCAATTTTTAGATCAAGATTCCAAGCATAGTCTCTGAGAATTATTCTCCTATTGTATTTGTTATACACATTTAACCAAGCTTCTGAAACTTGCTTTCACATCCAGTTCCATGTGTGGCAAACATTGGGGCTCCTTTCTCAAATATCGCTACATTTGTGATGAGTATCCTGAGCCAGGTCAGGAACTGTCTTGGGAATGAGTATGTAACACAATTCTGGCCCATGAAGTATGAGAGTTGGCTGGTGTGGGTGAGAGGTGCAGATTCCAGGAAATATGTCCTTGGTCCTAAGAGACAGCCATAGGAAGAGACAGTCTCTCTTCTGCCTCTAGGCCTGAAAGTGATGCAGCCACCATGCTACCTGAGGAAGAAACCCCCAGCAAGAGGGCAGAGTAGAGAAATGAAAGATCTCGGGCCCTTAGTGACATCTTTAAGCCAATGACTTTGATGTCTCCTTTACCTGGGGACTTAGCATTAAAATTAAATAATAAATGTCCTCAGTATTGGAGCCAGATTTTATGTTAGTTGCATCTGAAGACAATTCAAACTGCTATACTCTGCTTAAATTCCACTGTAGAAATGGCAGGCCAATGACTAAACTGCAAATCAATAGCTGAGACACTATCAGTGGTGGACATGTTTTTTTCTGACTTAACCTTTTTTTTATATACTCCTTTTCCTAATGCTTATGTAATTTCAGGGACCGACCCCAACCTCCTCCTCTACAGGGTCAGTGACCCACAATGTGGCCACTGAAATTGCCCCAACAACCTGGCTGTAGTGACTGGAGCCTGATAGACCAGGATGGGCTTATGACTCAAGCAAGGCCAGTAAGCAGTGTTACCAGGAATCTTACCTTAACTGTCGCAAGGGAGTTCTTTTTCTGCTAGAGTTGCTAAACTGTTAATTATCATCTAAGAGATTCCACAGGCCATTTTTGCTACCACATGGAAAAAGCCTGAATGCGAATGGAGCCAACACAGAGGAAAACAATGGAGAAAGATGCAGAAAGAGAGGGATTGCATGTGCCATAATAATAATCCATGTGGGCTGCTATCACAAAGTCTAGGTGGCTTAACAACAGAAATGTATTTCTCACAGTATGGAGGCTTTGTCAAGATCAAAACACTGGCAAATTCGGTGTCTGATGAGCACCAGCTTCCTGGTTCATAGGTGTCTGTCTTCTCACCGTGCCTCACATGGCAGAAGGAGCAAGGGGCCTCTTTTATAAGGACACTAATCCCATTTATGGAGGCTCCACCCTCATACTTCCAAACACCATCACACAGGGTGATTGAGATTTCAACATACGAACTTCAGGGGCCACAAATATTCAGTCCATAGCAACACTGAACCCAACACTGCTAGAAGATCAGCACTACATTTGGATTTTTCAGTGACATAAGCCTAGAAGGTCCTGTTGGCTTAAATCAGTCTCTACTGGCCTCTTAAATTCCAATCAAAAGAATCCTCATTAATACAAAATCACAATGATAGCTACCATTTTCTGAATACCTATTAGGTTCCAAGCATATCGTATCATTATTTCTAGGCTTACAGTTACTCTAGAGTATAATATGCTTCATTTTATAGATGAAAAGCTGAATCTCAGAGGGTTTGCATGATATGCCCACTTCTCACATATCAACAAACAGAGATGAGTTACAAACCCAGGTCTGTCAGCCTCTGAAGAAGTGCATTTTCTCTCATATCGCCTCTTAGCATGGGCATAGTGACATCCACATGGCATTTCAGAGAGCCATACTTCTTTTTGAAATGTTTATCTATAATAATAAAAGGGTAATATGCTAATTAGACCGAATGTCCTTCCGGGTGTCATTCCGGATGTTCTTCCGGATGAAGCCGGGGTCAGAGCAAAGCAGCCCGGGTCCTGGGCACCTGCCGACAGCGGCCAGAGGGAAGCCTGGGTCCCGGGTGCCGGAGGGAAGCTGGTGCCAGCAACCAGGGTAAGGAAGGCCTACTCTTGCACAAATGTTCGTGCATCAGGCCCCTAGTTTTTAAAATAATAATGTATCTTTTTAGTAAAAGACAGTGATGGATTCAAATTTCTGTTACTACTTCTCCCCTCATTGCCCAATATGTTTTTAGCACAAATGGAGCTACTTGATGGGGCACTTTCTTTTCTCCTCCTGTTTTCTTCTCCTGGCCTTTCCTTCTTTTTCTACATGACCAAATCCTATGCATCCTTGATGATACAGTTCAAATGTTACTTTCCTCACACAGCCTTCTCTAATACCTCGGCGTGAAAACCACCTCTTTGACCGTTTTCTTCACTGCATTTGTGCTTTTCTAATGGCAATCTCCTTTTACCTTTTAATAAAGTTATCTGAGTAGCAGCCTTTTCTCCCTCAAGAGAATATAATAGTTGATCCAACTTTGCATCCTTATATTACTTAGCATGGTAGGATTCTATAAATGCTGAAAGAGTCAGTGGATGAATGAAAGGCACTTACAGACCCACCTTCACGGCTCTAGGATCATATGGGAAGTCTGCAAGTAAGTGCATCAGGGTCTTTGAACCCCTTTTAGCAAGTAGCTTGAATATGGTAGGAATCCAATAATAAAATGACTTGAACTTAGCATAATACTTAATCCCTTAAAAAGTGAAAACAACTTTATTATGACCTGTACTCAGTGTTTTATTTTCCATTAGAGGCATGCATTAGTTGCACTGTATCAACCTTCCTATTTATATTTTTCACATTTACTTGTATTGAACAGCTATTATGGTACAACATGGCTTTGGATTCTCATTTCATGCTTTTTGTGAATCTATTTCTTCAATGACTTTATCTCACAGAATATTGTTTGCCTCTTCACAAGAGACCCAAGTCCTTTATTTAAGAGTATGCTTTCTGTTAACATTGGGTGTTCTGAGTAAAATCAATTCTATGCTTAATTGATGCTGGTCTGTGCCTAAACTGTTTCTGCAAAAAAGGATGACTTACTGTAATTTTCTAACATCTGCTCCTCTGTGATTACACAATTTGAACTCATAGTAATATATCTGAGCATTTTAATGGACTCTTAAGGTTAGTTCACTCATATATTTTCACTTCTAAATCACCTTTACAAATTTGTGTTAAATAAATGCCCTTACCAGCTACATTCCAAAGTGGGGGGAAGTTTCTTTTGGCCAGATATAATATTTGGAAGATAATTTTCAGATCAACTATGTCATGTTATAAAGTAAATTTTAAATAACATGCAATATTGCATTTAAATATTTTAATATTAAAATTACATTACAATTGAGAGATTTTTAAAAATGCAACCAAGTTGTGTGCTAGCTCATGTATATTATAGCTAAATTGTTAGGTAATAGTTGATTCAGTTTTTCTAAAATTTTTATATATGTGAGCTAGTTTATGGGAGGGTTACTTCACAAAATTGTGTAAGTACAGGCAGAATAATTGCTATATAAAAATATACTAACAAGGAAAAAATACCCAAAGCCAATGTTATAGCTAGTTGTATGTCATTTATATACATGATAATGAATATTTAACAAAACTGTGAGAAGGTATTTTCTAAATTTAAAATACTATAAATTATTTTTAAATCCACTTAGATTTAGCTATATAATAATTTAAAATTCTGCATGTGAATTTAAAATTTTTTAAAAAATTAAAATCCAATAATAAACTAAAAGAAATTTACTTTTTAAATATAACAAAGAACTGTCTATAATAATAAGTATTGTGGATATTGCATAGGAAAAAAGAATATGAACTTCAGAATTGTAGACTAACCTGGAATGGAATTTGTTAATTACTAGTTATATGCCTTTGGGCTAGTTACCTAAGGGCTCTGTGTTCTAGTTGTCTGCCTACTTTTTACTGAGTCTTTTTCTTGTTGATTTATGAAAGTTCTTTACATATTCTAAAGATGAGACATTTGTCAGATATATGTATTACAAATGTCCTATTAGATTTACATATTACACATATCTTCACCACTCTGTTTCTTGTTTTATTCTTTAAAAAAAATTCTTTTAAATTTGATTTTTAGAGAGAAAGGAAGGGGAAGGGAGAGAGAGATAGAAACATCAATGATGAGGGAGAATCATTGATTGGCTGCTTCCTGCACGCCCCCTGTGTGCCCTGACCAGGAATCAAACCTGCAACCTTTTGGTGCACAGGATGACACCCAACAAACTGAGCCACACTGGCCAGAGCCATTTTTACTCTCTTAATAGTATCTTTTGATGAACAGAGTTCTAATTCTTAATATATGTGGTCCAATTCATTAATCTGTTTTTATGTATAGTTGTTTTTGTGTCCTGTTTAGGAAATCTTCAAGTACTCCAAGATAATGAAATTATTCTCCTTTATTTAGAAGTTTTATTATTTTACTTTCACATTTTTATCTGTGATTCATCTCAATGTCATTTTTTTCATAAATCTAATAATTACGTATGTGTAGTTCTCTTGCAAATGGTATTTGTTTGTGTGCCAATATCACATCACATAATTAATATAGTTTTATAGTAAGTTTTGGTATCTGGTAGCATCAACCCTCTAGCTTTGTTTTTCATTAAGAATATCTTGGTTGTTCTTAGCCCTTTGCATTTTCTCATAAATTTCAGAATCAGCTTGTCAATTCCAAATGAGCAAAAAAATTCTGCTGGGATTCTAATTGGTGTTGTATTGAATCTATAGGTCAGATTATAGATAACTGGCATTTTCACAATATTGATGCTTCCTATCTATGAACTTATAGCCCTTCATTTATTCAGGTCTTATTTTCTCTTAAGAAAGCTTTAGCAGTATTCTATGTAGAGGTCTTACATATATTCATTTATATCTGTTTCTGGATATTTGATATTTGTTGTTGGTATTATATGTGGTATACTTTTAAAATTTAGATATATATAGTAAATTGGCCTTGTAGTTAATGACCTTGCTAAGTTCACAAACTAATTCTATTAGATTTTTTTTTACAGATCCTTTGGATATTTTTATGTACATAATTGTGTTGTCTGCAAGTAATTATTTTTATTTCTTCCTTTTAAATCTTTATAACTTTTATTTATTTTCTTTGCCTTATTTCACTGGCTAAGATCTTCAGAACAATATTAAATAGAAGTGATGATCCCAAACTTAGAGGAAAAGCTTTAAATATTTTACCATTGAGTATAATATTTGCTTCAACTTTCTTTTAAATACTCTTCATAAGATTAGGGAAGTTTCCTATGTTTTTTGGCTGGTAGAAGAGGCTCTAATTCTCCTTTATCTAAAAAACTGTGACTGGGTATTAAATATTTTCAAATGCTTTTGTTGCATTTATTAAAAATCATTTCCTTTTACTTCTTAATTCTGCAAATAGGGTGAATTACACATCAATTGAATTTTGTATGTTAAATGATTTTTGCATTCTTGGGACAAACCTAACATTGACTTGTGCTTTTCCTTTCTCATAACATCTTTATCAGGTTTTATTATCAAGGTGATACTGACCTAGGAAAAAGTTAGGAAGGGTTCATACTTTTTCAATTTCCTGGAAGAGTTTGATAAGATTTCTGCTATTTATACCTTAAATATTGGAGAAACTCCCTGATGAGAGTCTGGATATTTCTTCCAGTCTCTTCTTTGGTAAGTTGTTTTATGGTAAATTTTCAAAATTTACCTGGATTAGTTTCTATCTACTTCTCCCCTACACTTAAATTAGTTATGTTACTCATTTGAAATACAATAAGAACATTTGTTTTGCTTTCTATTTTATTTTGAGTTACTACCATCTCTGTTTGTTTATCTTTTGAGTATGTAAAATATTAATATGGTTCTAAATGAATGTTAGATCTGTATAAACAGGTCTTTTTGAAGAATTATTCTTTTCCCCAAACCTCCTACCCTATTCTCAATCTTTATACCTCTGTACCTTTCTTACACAAAATGTAGCATATTTTTATTACAAAAAGTAGCATTTTATAGCATTTTGTACTTTGATCATTTTACTTAGCAATATAGTCTATAAATCACTCCATATTAGTTCATAGATGTGTAGGTGCATAGTAGTTTATGGGGGTCATTAGATCATGAGGATAGAAACTTCATGAATGGGATTAGAACTCTTGAATACTGAGAAAACTCTCTCCTGTCATTCGAAGTTACAGTGAAAAACAGCCATCAGTGAGGAAGCTGGATTTTACCAGACACTAAATCTGCAGGCACCATGATCTTGGACCCCAGCCTCTAGAACTTGGGAAAAAATTTATGTTACTTATAAACCACCCAGTCTATGGCACTGTTTGATACTCAGCTCAAATGGACTAAGACAGTCAGCATGACAGGTGAAAATGCTAACACTTTACTGCAGTATTATGCCCTCTTTAGAAGGGGAATTGGATGACCAGCTTCTACCCAGAACACAGTACAAGTGCATTATGGTAGACTCCCCTCACTGCCTGAAGCATCCCCAAGAGGCTCTTCTGTCCTCTCCTGAGAGCAAACCTCAGTACTCCAGTATGGCAGAGAAGATCTTACCATAATGGGCCTCAAAGGGTAAGTGGTCAGAATCTCCATCCCATTTCTCCAAGGAGTTGACATCTTTGCAAAATTGCTTAACCCTACTCACCAGCTCATAAACCAGGAAATAACCAAGGGGGCAGATTTTATAAACTTTAGGAAGAATATAAATTTTCACAAAAATGAACTGAAACACACAATACAGTGTACAGATTACATGTTGTAGAACTGTGCACCTAAAATCTGTATAATTTTGTTAACCAGTGTCACCCCAATAAAGTCAATAAAAAGGGAGAAAATGAACTGAAAGAGACTTTTAACCATATGAAAGTTTCTATCAATCATCATACTGTTTGGTGAGTACTAAGCCTAATGTGGCAGAAAATTCAGATATTTTTATATATCAGATATCTATTTATTTGAAAAATAGGCCTTTAAAGTAATGAATGATTATGGAGATGAATTATGAGGTATCTATAAAATTTTTAAAGGAACTATGGGGGCTGGCAGGATAAAGAGAAGAAACATGATAAAGTATCTAAAGAATGAGTGTATGTTTGACATTTAAACACCTCAAGGGCATATACATTACTTCCACCCAGTATTATTAATTGAAATTCTAGATCCTCAAGTAAAATTTTATAAAGTAAGAGAAGACCCAAAGTGTCTCTTAGGTCTTAATTCTGATCAACAAAGGAGGAGTTGGTGGCAATGTAAGAGTAACATAAACAGGGGAAAGAATCATGTCATCTTGGAGTTCACAAAAGAAAGGAGGGAAGTGCTGGACATTTCTGGACATATGTTTCAGACTGTCTTAAGAGCCAACTTCAAAAAGTTCCAGTAAAAATAAGTATAAGCCAATAATCAGAAACACAAACCAAAAATGACTCATGAAGATCAAAGATCCTGAGCAATAAACTTCAGACTATACATTGGAACAATTCAAATACGAGATGGGGACCAGGGGTGGACATAAGGAGGAATTGGCATGGCTATATAGGGAGCTTTCTCTGTATAGAGAAAGTCAGATTTTTCTTAAAAAGATGTTTTTATTGATTTTAGAGAGAGGGAGAGGGAGAGGAGGATAGAAACATCAATGATGAGAGAGAATTATTGATTGGCTGCCTCCTGCACACTCTACTGGGGATCAAGCCCACAACCTGGGTATGTGCCCTGACTAGGAATCAAACCATGACCTGGCTTATGGGTTGATGCTCAACCACTGAGCCACACCAGTTGAGCAAGCTGGGCTTTTGTGTTTTGTTTTTTTTTGTTTTTTACTAGAGGCCCAGTGCATGACATGAAATTCATGCACTGGGGCGGGGGGCGGGAGGTTGCGTCCCTCAGCCCTACCTGCGCCCTTTTGCAGTCCAGAACCCTCGGGTGATGTCCACCTGCTGGCTTAGGCCTGTTCCCTGTGTCCTTCTTGCAGTCTGGGAGCCCTCGAGGGATGTCACAGTCCAGGACCCCTTGCTCCTTACCGCTTGGCTCGCTGCTCTTTAGTGCTGATGCAGAGGGAGGAGAGGCTCCTGTCACCGCCATTGCACTCACCAGCTGTGAGCCTGTCTTCTGGCTGAGGGGCGCTCCCCTTGTGGGAGTGCACAAACCACCAGGGGGCAGTTTCTGCGTTGAGCGTCTGCCCCCTGGTGGTCAGTGAACATCACAGCAACCGGTTATTCTGGTCGTTCTACCATAATGGTCACTTAGGCTTTTATTATATAGATTTTATTTATTTTTTATTTTTTAAGCTTGGGCTTTTAAAGGAGATGAGTCAAATAAGGAGAACAGCAAGAAAAAACAAAAGCAAGTACAAATAATAGTATGGGCTATTAGGAATAATGTCAGGGACATCAAAGACCACAGTGAGAAGGAACTTGACAACAAAAAACACTAAGGACAATACAATGTTGTTTAAAACACTAGATATATGCAAGTAGTGAAAACCATGAAATGTATGTTGCCATGTTTTCCATTTCATAAGGAGAAAAGTAAGGTGCAAAGAGGTAAAGTAGCTTCTGTGGTATCATATAGCCTCTGAACAGGTGAACAGAAATTTCTTATTATTCCTTATGGCACTTACCCCTGTCCCATTTCTAGAAGAACATCCTTTAACCCTGGCCTTTCTCTCTCTCACCTCTCCAATGGTGGTGGAGGAACAAATAACTGATGGGTGAGTTTGGAAGGAGAAATTGTGCTAACCAGCCCCTTTTTCCTCCTCTCTTGGGAGAGAGCTTCTCTGTAAGTGATGCTCTGAGATGCTTTCGGCCTTGAGGTAACTTAGAGGTGAAGGCCTCCTCCCTTGAGAAGGTCTGCCAGATTCTGGGGTGCAGCTCCAGCTCACTAGCTTTCAGTTACATCACATTCTTTAATATCAGCTCCATCAATCACGCAGATGATATTTTTATTTCCCAGAGGCCTCATTTTTTTTCTCGTCCTATTTCTCAGTGGGTTCAGAATAAGGCTTGTTTCGTATGACCTTAAGACTGAGTTTCTAACCACTAAGCAATACCATTTTGCTCATGTTTTACATAAGATGGAAAAAGATTTACAGATGACAGAGAGAATTGCTAGGTTATTTTGTGACTACTTGCCAGAAAATGGAATATTTTTCTAAATTAGAAATGGAAAAACGTGATTAAGAGAAAATTGAAAATCAAGACAAGAGAGGGGATAGTAAAAGTCCCGATAAATTACTTGAATGAAGTCAATTTTTCAGATGCAGAAAAATGATATTACAGAGGATTAAACTGCCCAGTTACCACACCAGAGCTACTGTCAGTCATAGTTGAGAAAGTATGGAGTATAGAAAAATGTATGTACAAGTCTAGAGATGGGCAAATGTCTCATTTTCAAAAGGCTAAAAATGCCAAAATCCCAGAAATTACAACCAGCAGGCTTAACATCAGCCTGTAGGAAACTTAAATAACACGTTTGTGAGAAAATGATATAATAAAAAACTACAGTCAAGATGGGTCCACTAAAAATAGTGAGTTGTTCTCAATTTATTCCATTAAAATTTTGGGTAAGTTTACTGATGTGTTTATCCAAAAATGCTAAAATATTTAGCATATCTTTGTTTCAGCAACACAATGGACAGAGACCTTTCTTTGCTTTGGTTCATCATTATTCAATTTCATATACTCTTACTATAGTTATTTTTCAGTATCTAAGAATTAGTAGAATCAAATTAAAAAATATACCTAATGCTAGAAAGGAAATCATTATCAGTACATGTATTAAGAACATAATTAAAGTGTTTCAAAATTCTGGAAAGATAAACTTTTTGGCTGAGGGTGAGATGGGAACTGAATATTTGTAGATGGGGTGACTGTGTGTGTGTGTGTGTGTGTGTGTGTGTGTGTGTACATATATTCCAAAGAAAAGTAAAATTTCACCTCTAGTTGCTTCAAGAGACTTGTCCCTGCTATTTTTAATGCTTTCATTATTTGGATTTGCAGCACCCCAGGGGTCTTTCACTATTTCAAGAGGTGTTATGAAATTCTGAAAAGTGTCTCAGAATAACATTTTAAGTCACTTCTATTGAAAAAAATTACATATTTTATGTACAGAAATTTTCCAGAGTGGTGAAAGGGACAAAGAGGGATGTTAGCATTGAAATGAACAACAACAACCACTCCCCCCCTCCCCGAAATTGCTGATACAGTATTTTTTAATGCTTTTACTTCTTTAATTATTTATTTATATTTGAATGTTGACACTATTGCAGATGCCCCTCACCTGCCCTTCCCATCTATGCTGGTTCCAATATAAATTGCAAAGTGGTTTCATTTTGTGCCCACAAAAACTGGGCATCTAAATCAAACATAAAACGCCCCACATACTTTGAACTTAAAATAAAAAAAATCCACATTTTCAGACAATTCTCAATGATATCGTTGACAAATTGCTTGCAATGTCTGAAAGCCCCAATGACTTTTTTTAAAATTTGAAACTATTTTTGTACTTAGAGGTGAAGAGCTGTTTTTCTGATGTCCTAAGAGTTCCACTCACCCTAGCTGGTTTGGCTCAGTGAATAGAGCATCGGCCTGTGGACTGAAGGGTCCCGGGTTGCAGACTTGATTCCCAGTAGGGGGCGTGCAGGAGGCAGCCAATCAATGATTCTCTCTCATCGTTGATGTTTCTGTCTCTCTCTCCCTCTCCCTAACTCTCTGAAATAAAAACAAAACAAAACCACCTTTTTTTTTTTTTTTTTTTTAAGAATTCCACTCAGTGTTAAAGGTGCCATTAAGAAGAGCTAGAAGGATTTACAGCCTTTTGCAAGACAAAGTTTTCTTGTCAAATCATGCAAAGTCTCTATTCTCTAAAAACTGTTCCTAGAGTTGGGGAGAGGAGACAGATTGTCTTGAATTGTAAAGGATTTCCTGACCTCCAGGTAAAAAGAGAGAGCGCTGAGATACTAACATTATAATTACATTGACTGGGTGCTAAGAAACAATTATTTGTTTTTTAAACTAATAAGCTCCTGCGAATTGTCTATATCCGAGAAAGAAATGGAGGACCATATTCTTTCTAAACACCAAGCACATTTATTTTGTTCTTCTGTATTAATGGGCAGCAGATGCACAAGGGAAGATCTCAGATAGCCCAGGACTGGCTGGCTGCCCGAACAGAGCAAGAGGCGAGGGCTGACTCCAGCTTAGCACTGTCATTCCAGCTTTCTGCTCCTCGGGTCCACTCCCTGCAACATCGGCTCTCACTGGACTCATCTTGGTTGCCCCGGCCTCCTTACTCCAGTCTTTCCCTTTAAACTAATGCCAACTTTTCATAAACATCTCACTTACACTCCCCAGAAATTCTAACATGTCCCCCAGGATTAGGGGAGGGGAAACTCCAGTTAAGAATCTCTGTATTTTCTTTGTAACCTAGCAGCAAAAAGGGGGTGGTTGTGTTTTGTTTATTAGAGCAGGCATTATAAAAATAGTTTTGTTATACTTCTATAAAATAGAAATGATTTTATAAGAAAATGATAAGATTGATTCTGTCTTCTCAAATTTTCCACTTGCCTCCTTCAGCCCATACCTCCCCTCCGAGAGATGCTGGTATTTCTCTAGAGCCCATTCCTTCAGTTTAGGAATTATGGCTGTAATTTCTACATTATGACTAAGGCTGGGCTACATAACCTTGGGGAGCCCCTAAATGCAA